>NC_091121.1:128422032-128492032 GCF_040183065.1 Periplaneta americana
AGAGAAAGAAGCAAAGGAGTGTGAGAGAGAAAGAAGCAAAAGAGAGTGAGAGAGAAAGAAGCAAAATAGAGTGAGAGAGAAAGAAGCAAAGGAAAGTGAGAGAGAAAGAAGCAAAGGAGAGTGAGAGAGAAAGAAGCAAAGGAAAGTGAGAGAGAAAGAAGCAAAGGAGAGTGAGAGAGAAAGAAGCAAAGGAGAGTGAGAGAGAAAGAAGCAAAGGAGTGAGAGAGAAAGAAGCAAAGGAGAGTGAGAGGGAAAGAAGCAAAGGAAAGTGAGAGAGAAAGAAGCAAAGGAGAGTGAGAGAGAAAGAAGCAAAGGAGAGTGAGAGAGTAAGAAGCAAAGGAGAGTGAGCGAGAAAGAAGCAAAGGATAGTGAGAGAGAAAGAAGCAAAGGAGAGTGAGAGAGAAAGAAGCAAAGGAGAGTGAGAGAGAAAGAAGCAGAGGAGAGTGAGAGAGAAAGAAGCAAAGGAAAGTGAGAGAGAAAGAAGTAAAGGAGAGTGAGAGAGAAAGAAGCAAAGGAAAGTGAGAGAGAAAGAAGCAAAAGAGAGTGAGAGAGAAAGAAGCAAAGGTAAGTGGGAGAGAAAGAAGCAAAGGAGAGTGAGAGAGAAAGAACCAAAGGAGAGTGAGAGAGAAAGAACCAAAGGAGAGTGAGAGAGAAAGAACCAAAGGAGAGTGAGAGAGAAAGAAGCAAAGGAGAGTGAGAGAGAAAGAAGCAAAGGAGAGTGATAGAGAAAGAAGCAAAGGAGAGTGAGATAGAAAGAAGCAAAAGAGAATGAGAGAGAAAGAACCAAAGGAGAGTGATAGATAAAGAAGCAAAGGAGAGTGAGATAGAAAGAAGCAAAGGAGAGTGAGATAGAAAGAAGCAAAGGAGAGAGAGAGAAAGAAGCAAAAGAGAGAAAAATAAGAAAAGGAAAGGGAAAAACAAGCAAAAAAGAGAGAGAATGAAGTAAAAGAGATAGAAAGAATCAAAGGACAGAGACAGAAGCAAAGAAAATGAGGAAAAGGAAGGAAGAAAGGAGCGAAGGAGGAAAGGAGAGAGAAAGGATGGAAGTAGAGATAAAGAAGGAAAGTCCAGAGAATGAAGGAAATGAGGGAGGAAAAAAGTGAGGATGAAAAAGAGAAAAATTAGGAACGGAAACGAAGAAGTGGACAAGAAGCAAAGAAAAGGAAAGAAACAATGGCGAAAAGAGAAACAAGGAAACAATACAAAAGAAAGGTGAAGACCAAAACAACCCCAGACTCTCTCAATAACGCAATACGCAATCTTAACGAGGACCTTGAATCTATATCTGCATGTGCCAGAAAGTTTGGGGTGACTCTCAATGCAAGAAAATCACAAGCAATTCTAGTGGGACATCAACGTCTATTATGCAACATTACTTCTGCTCTTCCAGTCAAATTAAACGACACAATAATCCCTTTTGCTTCCTGTGTTAAAAACCTTGGAGTTTACTTCGATACGCATTTCAACTGGAATAACCAAGTAACTCATATTATCAAAAAAAAAAAAAAAAAGAAAAAAAGTGCTTTCCATACTACTTTCTTTAAACAGCATTCGAAAATTTCTCCCGCTATCTCTCAAAAAAATACTAGGGGAAACACTAGTAATGCCCCACTTTGATTATTGTGATTTTATACTGACTGACCTCAATGTCAACCAGTCGCAAAAATTACGTGTTCATAATTCTTGTGTTCGCTTCGTCTGCGATGTCCGTCGCGCTGACCACATTACCCCATCCTTCCAAACTCTAAATTGGTTACGGCTTAATGAACTTAGAAATTTTCATTCCCTTGTTCTCCTTTTCCAAGTCCTTCACACCTACCTACTTTGCCTCCCGTTTCAGTTAGTGTACCTGTCATCATATCATAATCTCTTCGCTTACTAGCCTTACCAACACATAATACATCATCCTGTTCATCATCGTACACAATCTCGCTATCGCGCTTGTGGAATACCCTACCCAGTGACATCAGAGACTGTCAGAATTTAGCAGTGTTCAAAAACAAACTTATCAAGCATTTTGTTAGTGCGTAGAGTAGGTTTAATTTTTACTTAATTAATAAAAAAGGTTTCTTTCTTCTTAACTTCTACAATAAACTGTCTAGCCTTTATTAATCAGTTAATCTTTTAGTACTTTGATTTTTATTGTATTTTAAATTTAATATTAATTGTAATTATAATTCTAAAATTTGGGGCTAAGCGAGATGAAGTTACAGGAGAATGGAGAAAGTTATACAACGCAGAACTGCACGCATTGTATTCTTCACCTGACATAATTAGGAACATTAAATCCAGACGTTTGAGATGGGCAGGGCATGTAGCACGTATGGGCGAATCCAGAAATGCATATAGAGTGTTGGTTGGGAGGCCGGAGGGAAAAAGACCTTTAGGGAGACCGAGACGTAGATGGGAGGATAATATTAAAATGGATTTTAGGGAGGTGGGATATGATGATAGAGACTGGATTAATCTTGCACAGGATAGGGACCGATGGCGGGCTTATTTGAGGGCGGCAATGAACCTCCGGGTTCCTTAAAAGCCATTTGTAAGTAAGTATTATAATTCTAAATGTATTCTTAATATTGTAGTTGTAATCCCCTGGTAGAGGGGAAGAGAAGGCCTGATGGCCTTATCTCTACCAGGTTAAATAAATAAATAATAAGGGAAACAGAAATAGTAGAAAAAAGAAGTGAAGGAAAGGAAAATTAAAAGTGCAGGAAATGATAGAAGAGAGAAGATATCAAGTAAAGAAAGATGAAACGGAGAAAGGATTAAATGAGAGAAAAGAAAGGAATAAAATGTATAAAAAGAGAATCAAGAAGAAAAGTGGAAATATAAATGAGAGAAGGAGAAAACGTAAGAAAAATAGGAATACCGATAAAAGTTAAAAAAAAACGGACAAAAGGAAAAACAGAAAGAACAAGGTTGAAAGAAAGAAGAATGCGATGGAGACAAATATAAAGGGGAAAAAGTATTTTAATAAGGTAAATTAAGGCGAGAGAAAGAAACAAGAATAGA
Organism: Periplaneta americana; assembly: GCF_040183065.1. Classification (NCBI taxonomy): domain Eukaryota; kingdom Metazoa; phylum Arthropoda; class Insecta; order Blattodea; family Blattidae; genus Periplaneta; species Periplaneta americana. The sequence continues at coordinate 128,425,048 of NC_091121.1, forward strand.
CAAATATGAAAATTAAGAACTACCAATAAGAAACAAAAAGCAGGACAAAGGACTCTTGAAGACATGCTTATTGTCTTACGAATACTTTCAAGAAAGGCGACTATGATTTTCGATGATTCGGAAGTAAACTTCCTCCCCTCCCCCCAAGGCAAATCGCTGGTATCAAGAGATTTCCTTATTCTACTTGGATAACTCACATCTCAGTATTTCTCGTTATTCGAATTGCTATTATAAAAGGAAACAAGACGGTCATGTAATATGGCCCGATTCTAACACATGGACGGAATGTATGCAGCCCCCAGCGGGATTCGAACCTACGAACATCGATCCGTATGGCTTCATCTAAATTCTATTATCGCAGAATTTCCCTGGAGAAAATTTCGTAAGCAGTAACACATTTGCTCGAGGTTGTTCGTACTTCAGAATTTATTCCTAAGTTCACATACATAAAGTTAGACCAATTCTCTAGAAAGTAGTAAAAGTATTAGAATTTCAGTTCCACAAAAGATTTTTATACAGTAGTACTTTACCACTCCATACTTACAAATTACCAACGAAGTTCCATGATTGTGTTCCACAAAAGTACTAGAACTTGTAACTTACTAGTGAATTGTCAAGTATTTACTATCAATGAAAAGAGACTAATGCATACATGTACCAATGCCATTTAAATAGATTTATTTCATAAATACTATTAAGATATATTTTGATAAATATGTTCAATTGAATATCTTTTCTTGCTTCTATTTCCTTTAAAAGAAACAATTTCATCTCCTTTGACACCATTTCAATAATTTATTTTGTAGTGTTTGTAATTTTGTAGCAATTAAGTTTGGGGATGAAGATCTTTATTATGCACCTGTTGGCTAATATGTGAAACTATCAAGGAGCATTATGCGGGGATCACCAAAGAACATGATGATAATAAGAAAGTAAATCTTTCATTATTAAATAACTAAACTAAAATAAATGCAGTATTAACATTGCAGGGTTACGAAATTCATAGAATCTACTAATCTTTGCTGTATGACCTACCTTAAAACACATTACGATTAAAGAGACAAACATAACCTAATTCGAAGATAACCTGGTGGAGTTACTGAACTTTTTTTATTGCCTTTTAAATACATCAGTGAAAATATGACAGGGTTTCGTCAATTTTTTATCCTTAGAATACATTTCGCTTTATTATTTTTTTCGTGTTAATAGAAACTTTTGACGCTAGTTGGAAGTAACACTAAAAACGACAATTAGGCCTTTCATATTAAAATACTGTGATAATTTATTGTTTTAATAATCCCTGTTGCTTTTCACTCTATTGCCTAAGTAACATTCAGTAAATATGTTGACGATTAAATAATTGGCAATAATTAATTTGCAAGTCGTGCTACAGTGAATATGATTATTACACGAATCTAAATCCGTGATCATCAGGGCCTAAACTAGTAATTTTAAACAAGAAGAAAAACCATAATTCTGATGACAAAATATACCCTGATTTCCTGGAATTATAACCACAAATTTTCACCAATTTTGTAATTATCTGTAAGTAACATGAATTAACATAAGCAAAATTATTTGATTATATTACACTAAAAGGAGTTGTAAAAAATAAAAGAAAGGACAAAACAAAAAAATTCATAATGGAGATTCGAACTCGAACTGTCCGCATAGAAGTTAAACAGTTTAACCACTGCTCCACGCCAAGCACGCTGTGGAGATATTAAAATGCTGTGTTAATTATTTTATTAATCCCTGCTGCTTTACACTCTATTGCATAAGGAACATTCAGTAAATAATATGTTCACGGTTAAATAATAATTGGCAATAATTCATTTGCAAGTTGTTCTGCATGGAACATGATTATTATACTAATCTAAATCCGTGATCATCAGGGCCTAAACGTAGTAATAGTAAACAAGAACAAAAACCATAATTCTGATGACAACATAATATATCCTGATTTCCAGGAATTATAACCGCAAATTTTCACCAATAATTTTGTAATTATCTGTAACATGAATTAACATAAGCAAAATTATTTGATTATATTAGCCTGTACTAAAAGGAGTTGTAAAAAATAAAATGTGACTATGTGACTACACAAACAGATATCAAGTAAACTTTGAAGTCCTTAATGAGATTCTAGTTCATCTCCTTCTTGCGTCGACGTTGGTTCAAGTCCAAGGAAGATATCGAAGGTATGTAAGGTTCATTTCCACAACGTTAAGAAAACAATTAAGGAATTACAATGAGCTACTGTAACTGGCAAATTTGCATAATAATGTTCAGTTGTTACATATTGTCACTGAATGTCAACCAGTCCGTATAACCGAGAATAAATAATTCAGTTTTCGCCTGGTTAGCTCTTCTCTCACTGCTTCTTTTAATTCTCATATTTGAGTTCTGTTTACGACGAACATATCTTACGTTTAAAGTTTGCTTTGCGAGTGAGGCCGAATGAATTTCAAGTGTGTGTTTGATGCAGTAAATGTTTTCATAACGTATGGTAGCTCCTCTCGGAGTGAAGTCACGGGATGTGCACCTATCGGCACGTAATGGGCTTCGTATTATATGGGCAAGTGACGAGACGGCATATCTTGGCCGGGACGAGTTCCTCACGGCTAATTCGGCGTCCTCGCCCAGTGCAGTGGCCCCAAGCTACGGGGAGGCGCTGCCTCATCAGCCGCCAGCCTGCGCGCACTTCCACGTTCTAGCCAATTTACTGAAACCAAGCAAATCAATGAGCGCGCTGATTTATTGTCAGTGTTGATAGATCGCAGCGAGTACGGGCTCGCATCTTCTTGCAGGGATGGCCAAAACATGCCAACGACTTCGACTCGCTCTTCTAACGATTCATTTCTTCCCTGTTTCGAAGTTACTACAAGTTTAAATGTGTCACTTATTGAAGTTCTTGCATTTTGAACACTCTTGTCGCTCACGTTAGATTTAATTACTGGATGCATTCCATCGCGTACCTAAGTAGTTATGTTGGTCGTGGTGGTTGTGGTAGTAACTAAGCTGAAAAATTAAATTAATTAAAAATTCTACTTCAATTAAAGTTTAAATTGAAATTGCGTACGTAACGTACAATTATTGTCACTAATATTTGATTCAACTTGGATATGTCATATTCACTTCAAAAATTTTTCTGAAAGATGTTCCTGAGAAACAGAACATCGCTGAAATATTGCAGAAGACATCTATTCTAGGAAGTGTAATACAGTTTTAAATGAGGTATTTAACGACGCAGGATGAACTGCACGGTTATCTAGCTTTGCTGAAATTGGTAATAACGAGATAGAATTTTCACGAGGTGAGTGGAAAAAATTCCGGAGAATGCCCACAGAGATAACTGACCGAAAAATGATTTAATTCCACGTCGAATGGCAACCAGAGTGTTCAAGGTAACTTACATACAGCTTTCCGTAGACCAATTCGATAGTGTGTGTGTATAGGCATATAGAACATATCTAATGAAAACATATTATTATTAGTTTTTCAGAGGAACTATAGTCTAGATTTTTACCATTGCTAGCTGTTTATACAAGTTCTTGTCTGTCTGAGTTGGTATTCATTTCCATGATGACCAATTTTAGCCTCGTTTCTAAAGTAATTTCTCGTCTATCTTGGTTCTATAAACGTGAAAAAATCATAAGCATTGCTTACGTCCTACTTGATTCCCTTTCACAAAAATGCCACCTAATAACATAAAGCTAATTATTCGTTCATCTTTCTTGATCTACAAGGAACAGTCCACAATGAATAGAAAAAAAACTTTAACATTTTGTACGCATTTGTATCAAACCAGAACAAAAAATATGGAATTATTCAATAGACGTAAACCAATTAGAAGCAAAATCTGTATTGATAATACGATAGCTGAACGAGTTCACACATCAATTAGTGGGTTTCTGTGTGGGCCTATATATTGTCGGCGTACTTATAAAACCCTTTAAGTCCAGTTTTTTTTCCCCGAACGTCGAAATCTGTATTTACTTTCAAACTGCGTCTGCTGATAACACTTCATAAGTCCGCAAATGATTCTAAATTTTGTAAATGAAAAATGCATAACAATTTCTAACTGGGGTATAAAAAGAATAGGAAGTTATTTTGCTCTTTTGTGCAATTTCCTCAAATACAGTTACGAGGATTTAAAAGTAAACAAAGATATATTATGAAATGCCATAACCGTCTGGTTTAGATAGCTTTTTCTCAGAGGCCTACGTAACAATCACGTGATATCGTAACTACAACACAGAATACAATACCTGAACTGGAGAATTACGTAAGTCCAACTCGAGAAAAATTCCACTTCACATAATATTCATATATTATTCCTGAAGACTTCTTTTCAACATTGAGACCGACTAACTCCAAAGTGACTGGTGTAGACAGCATTAGTCATTCCATGTCAAATCGCATACATTTAAAGAAAATTCGACCTTTATGTCCCCGATTACGTTGAAATCATATTTACACATTCTATGAACAAAAAATGAAGCACGCGTTTTTTTATTAGTCTCCCTTTTGGTTATTTTCGTAATTAGAAAGCACTGAAGTTCATGAAATATTGCACGCATTGTTTTAGTTAGTTCTGAATATTTCCTGTACTAGTTGTTAGAGATTTAATTATCTTTAGCTCATTTTGAAGGTTAAAATGCATAGGCTACTTCGTTCACACGTAAAGCAAAAAAAAAAATTCCTTAAATATTTACAATTATTACAAAACATTTAATGTTATAAACATTATTTTCAGTGCCAGAAATTGACTTTAAAAGCCCAAGACTACTTTAAAGAGAGTTATACAATCCTAGAAAAAAACTGAATGGTATTCGCAATAGATACTTAGAAATTAGATAAGTTACGAAGTCATGCGTCATGAATTGGCCGGCTGGCTCACAATAGTTATTTATTATGGCCTGCGATACTGATACTGGAACAAGAGTGCGATTGCAAAGTACCTCATACCACTTTTACTTGTTTGGTTGCTTTTTAGTTGGTTATTTAACGATGCTGTATTAACTACTCGATTATTTAGCGTCGATGGGATTGGTGATAGCGAAATGGTATTTCGCGAGATGAGGTCGAGAAATTACCATAGTTTACCTGACATTCGCCTTACGATTGGGGAAAACTTCGAAAAAACTCAACCAGGTAAACAGCCCAAGCGGGAATCGAACCCACGCTTGAGCGAAACTCCGGATCGGCAGGCAAGCGACTCAATCGACTGAGCTGCTCCCGTGGTTTTTGCTTGTTGGTACCTTGACTGAAAAACCTTACTAGGAACTAATCTCGTACATACAGTATGCACACAATAGGCGTACAACACGATACTTTGAAAGTCTTAGACAACTGCTGATGCTGAAGTGCTGCATAGAGAAGGACCAGTTTCGTGCAGCAACTTGTCCACGAACATTCCCTTAATATGTTGACGCAAATAACCGATCTTCTTCTCGCTCAGTAAAATTGTAATAAATTCTCAAAAATAACTATCACAATATTACAAACTTTTACCCTACAGTAGTAGAATATATGAATTCGTAAAGATAATTGTACGAACAATTTAAGCACGTTACTATTATCGTACATAAAATAAGCAGTCCACACCTGTGGAGTAACCGCGAAACCAGGTGACCCGGGTCAAGTTACCTGGTTGAGGTTTTTTCCGCGGTTTTCCCTCAACCCAATATGAGCAAATGCTGGGTAACTTTCGGTGTTGTACTCCGGACTCATTTCACCGGCATTATCAATTATCACCTTCATGTCATTCAAACATTCAAAGGCTAAATAACCAGAGATGTTGATAAAGTATCGTAAAATAACCTACTAATACTAAAATAAATAAAATAATGAAATGATTTTGTTTCATACTCTTAATTATTATCATCTGTATTTAAGGTCATTCGTATCATTGTGTAAATACAGTCATCTAATGGATGTCCATTATGGGTCAAAATAGTATTTCGCTTTATTTTAATAATATTGTTTTATAAATTTAAAATGACGAATGTGACAACATTTTGTAAATATAATATTGGAATGACTTTCAGTATACAGTTCAGTGATACAGCTTCATCCCTAACTTCCTTCCCATTATTGCGGTGCAACATCATGTACTGGCAAAGTGCGTGTGCGTGTACCTGGTATGACACTACTCAAGGTATTTCAACCTTTAATGTTATCTGGCAGTGTAGGTAAAGGGATAATTTTTTGTTATATGCATTTTCTTCACAGGACCTTTCAGTGTGCAAAGTTTGGAAAAGAATCTCAACATGACACAGCTGAAGGTTTCCTTGTCAATGATCACAATGTCTCTAGACTGGCGTGTTACAATTTTGAGGTTATTTTCAAATTATTTAAGTACGTTTTTCCTCCCGTGGGTAGCGTTGGAGAATATCAAAGTTTCACCTTATTTTATAGTGTACGTTGATCAGGACAAAACGATTAAGGTCACAATTCTGTTAAGGGTGATGTCATTATCTAATTCATTGTATTACTACAAACTTTAGTGTTGTTTTTACCAAAACTGGTAAAGGAGAATCATCATTTTCTTCATTTCGAGTAGAAACGCTAATAAATTTTGCAGTAATATACTGAATTAGATAATTATCCTACCCTTAATGGAATTTTGAATCTGATCATTTTTCCCGTGTACCCTGCAAATGTGTTCCATTTTATAGGTTCTTATACTAGATGACACTGCGTAGTTGTATCTTGCTGTACCGAGAATCATCCAGGCTCCGCTGCCTGCTAAAGGAGAGGTATTGCGCTCTGGGGCTATGAATTCGATTTGTACTTAGTTCATTTTAGTGGATAAGTAGAAGTTGGATATTAACCCGTAATTGGTGAGGTGGTGGCTGTGAGTACCCCAGTAGTTGTAAGAAAAGAAGCCTGCGCCAGATGGATGTGCGGAGATATTTTTTTATTTTTTTTCATTGCTTATTATGCTGCCTGCTTCTTTAATTTTGAAGAAAACGAAGTTAAAACAAATAAAAGTACTTGATTATATAAATTAAAAATTCAGTTTGATTATCCGAGTGCTACGATACAAGTTTCTAAGTTGGGGTAAGTGCAATCCCCACCTCACCAGTTACGTGACTAAAAATACCTCACCACTTACGGGTTAATAATTTCGAGTAGTATTCTCTGGAAAAGATTCTATACGTTAACGTTAGATAGATAGGTGTATTGCTTTCATGGATTTCAAAATGTCATTCTATCGTACGTTTTCTCATTGAAAGAGTAGGAATTGATAAAAACATTTCCTATGAAAGTTGTCTGTTTTGAAGAGCTCTGTAAAATTGTACCCTATTTGATCCCGTCTCCAATTTGAAATTGTAACGTGATACGCCACAGACCCTACTCCTGTTACGGCTGATTAATGAAATGAAGCTCAAGTGAAAGTTCACATGTGCATTAGTTACAAATATTTTTGTCTCGAAAGTTTTAATGCACTGGTTTCCAAAATAAATGACTGTTACGGATGGTCTGAATCACTTATTGTCTTTTCTCATTGAAAGAGTAGAAATTAATAAAAACGTTTTATATGAACGTTGTTTGTTTTGAAGAGCTCTATCAAATAGTACCCTATTTGACCCCGACTCTCGTTTGAAATTTTAAAGTGATATGCCACAGACATAGTGTACATAGTGTGTTGGACTTTGTGCCACTGTCACATATTCTGTGACACATTACATGAGAGTAGGCCACCAAAGGAAAACTGAGAGATAAAACTTAAACTGAGAAGGATTCAATCCGGCATCGGAACTACAATCCGGTGTAGTTTAGTGGATAAAGCGTCAGCACGTAGAGCTGAAAACCCGGGTTCGAGTCCCGGTGCCGAAGAGAATTTTTCTCTGCTCTACCCATCCTTCATCATATACTTATTCAACCAATAAATAGTCACAATATCTTTAACCATAGGCGCCGATTCTGGGGGGGGGGGGGAACAAGACACTTTCTGCTCCCTCAACCTATACAGATAGGGGCGTCGCTGCCCCCAATATAATTAATGGAGGAGCTCCAATGTAATTCGAAGAGAGATTGCTCATGTTAAAAAAAAAAGATTCATTCATTCATTTACTTATTTATTCATTAAATTATTTATTTGAAATATCAACTAGATTACTAGGACATAAATAAAAAATTGTTATTTCATCCTTAGAAACAATACCCCCTCGCTTCCTCTCCTCCTGCATTTGAGATCAGTGAATCCCTCATACACATGATGCAACTGTGACTGCATTTATTTATCTATGATCCATAGTTTTTCAGTTCAATTTAAATCTGTCAACCATTGTGATTGAGCAGTAACGGTACCAAGCGGAAATAATAATAATAAGTATACTGAATTCACATTTAAATAGCAGTGCATACGACTGTATTTTTACCAAATATCAGCTAACATATTATTAATATTCAACATTTGTATAAACAGTTAAATTTGTTACGAAATTTACAAGTAGCTGTTATCAACGTTCAGTTTCAGTGACCGTTTCTTACGATGATCATTGTCGCGGATGTGTGGTTTTTAAGTGACCAGTGACTGCGATATAATTATTGAAAATGAACAGAATATAATAAACAAAAGTGTTCGAAATAAAACTGTAATGAACGAGAACAGAATGATAAAATGGAGTGTTGTAGTGACAGTGAAACTAATAGCTCATATTATTCAACGCTGCAAGGATCAACGACGAAAGAGCAAAGCAGTGAAAGGCAAAAGATAGTACAAAAGGGCCGTATTTTTTCAACCATCTTGGATGAGTATTATATGAAAAATTACACGAAGTTATTTTCTGTAAAGTATGTAAGGTCACTTTTTAGAAACAGTAATTGAAGTTGTCTCGGACTTATGTGCAGAGTCCTGTCTTTCTCCTTTCCAATATTTCAATGTCTTCAGCCTAATAATGTGTTACTCTTGGTATGGATCGAATCCGACTACGAAATGTTAGGAAATTTAGGTTAGTTAATTATCATTTTTATTTCCTAAGAGGTACTTTGCTTCGGAGAGTGGGTTCGAATCTTGCTTGGGCTGAATGTAAGGCGAATGCCAGGTAATCCTATGGCGAATAGTGGATCTTATTTTGCCAAATACAATCACGCTATCATAAATTTCTCCGACATTAGATAAATTAATCGTGCAGTTGGTATAATCGTTGTTAAATAACCATTTCATAAGTTGCAAGAGACGGCTCTGTTTGGGATATCTAGAGGCCGTAAAAGACTAATGATTAACGATGTTCATGCCAGTAGACATGATGATGGTGATAGTGATGATTTTTTTTTGTATAGTTAGTCTTCCAATTATGTAAAATCTTGAATTCAAACTTCAATGTAACGGAATCCGCATGTCTTGTGTTATGAAAGGTTCGAAAGAGTCGCAGAGAATACGGAGACAGTGGCGTGGCGGCTCAGACATCTTGGAGCATGGTCCCGTCGCAACGCCTGCCTGCTCCCTGACGTCTCCTCCAAGCTACAAATTGCCTGTCCCGTGACCTGAAAATTGGTCTTTTTAATAGACCCTACCGCAACCGTCTTGAGTCGCCCTGTATGCCCGAAGTCATTCCTCTTGTTGAGTGCTCTATCTTCCCCTATTTGCGCCGACAGTTCTACCAAGAATGAACTGTTCCTTCGCTTCGTCTTGTATATATTTTTGGCTATAAGACAACGGAAGCTTTAATTGTATGCCGAGAAGTCGCTACTATACGATAAAACAGAATGACTTTAACCCTATTTCAGTCGTAAACGAAGTAAAGAAGGCACTGTTCTTTCCACATTTCAAAAGTCTAAGTCGTTGGAAGAAAGCATAACTATGTTAACAAACTTCAGCTTCATTGTAATAACTTGTTATTAAAGTTCGTTTAAATTTTGCTTATTTACAAAATAATACATTTACTTAATACAACAATCAGTAGATTAATAATGTTGGTAGAAAGGAATGTTTAAGTTACTTAAAATGTGAGAAATTTAAATACCAACAATTAGCTCAGAATTGAAGAGTCCACTGCAAGAATGATGGATGTCACTTTCTTGTCGAAAATGAACCGAGACTATCAATGCATAGCTTAAGACATATAGAACGTACATAGAGAGTTATATGGCATGAACACTGATAGTCATTGTCCAGTAATGATCGGAAAATCGTAGTTAAGCTTTGAGCGCTAAGCATTTCAAACTTTCAATTGCGTCTCCTGAAAAATGTATTCCAAATGACATCCATCATTCTTGCAGTGGACTCTTCAATTGTACACTGCTTGGAATAGTGGCTAGCGCGCCTGACTATGAAACTCGCGGGTCCAGGACCAAATACTGTTTGGGACAAGTTACCTGGTTGATATTTATTCCGAGATTTTTCCTTAATCCTTCGAGTAAACGATGACTAACTTTCGACGTTTGGCATCATCACCATTACCATCATCATAATCATCATCATCATCAGATACGGAAAGCAACGGGAAATTACGAAACTTGTTTAGTTCTGCAGTTAGATTTTTTTATGATTTCAGAGTACTAATACATCTAAATTGCTTATGTTTAAAGTTTAGGTCCAAAATTTAGTTATTTAATATAAAAATTTTTTAAAACACTCAACTAAAAGATTTACATATTCAGCAACGTGATAAAGAAATAAACTTACATGTCCATGAAACCAAACAATGATGATATCCTAATCAGGATATAAAATTTATTTCTACTTACCCTCGTATTTTTATTTTACAAAATCAACATGTCTCTTATGAATGTTCCAGCTCGGCAATTAAGAAGAATAGATTTACATATCTTCCAAGTTTCAAATTTGATTTTCAACTTACGTACGTTGTCTTGAAAAGAGTTTGTGACAGTATTGAATTAGCCTACATCAATTTAATAAGCATAGTCTACATTTTTATGATAATCATTATATTGACGTAACAAATACAGTTTCTTTTTTATTTTCCTACCATTTACATATGTTTTATTCCTTATGCTTTTATCTTTCGTCTCTTGTTGATTTCATTTCTTTCTCTTTCTTGGCTCTCCTTTTCCCGTCGTGATATTTGCTCTTTAATTTGCGTTCCGCTGCATCCTTTTCGGCACCGCAGATTTCGCGACTCACGAAGGCTCCACCTATCCGAGGAATCTACATTCTCCGGTCTGCCTTAGTCCACTCTAGAAGGCCCTATGGCTTCCTGGGATTTGTGCAGGCCCTCCAGATAGATGACGCCCGGAACCACGTCTGCCCAGAGTCCGTGGATGTACCAGAGTAGCGCAATCACCGAGTCGGCCGCCATTGTTATTCCTTTTCAACACGCTAGGGATAGGAATATTTAAAGTAAAACTCAGATATTTTTAATTTGAAGGGCAAAAATGTCTAAAGAATCTTGTTACATTCTAGTACATTATTGTCAGTCAACATACCAATGTATAAAAACTTTATTTAATAATTATTAGAGCATAAATATACATTTAAGTGTTCAATACACTCCTTCATAAACGTCTCAGTTGTAGGTACTACATGGACAAGTAACAAATGAAAACAACAATGTTGCAAATAAAATAACAATAAATCTAAACAAACATTTCCAACTGCATTCCTCGTGCAAACTCTCCGGCTTCCGCATATAAGGGGACACTATATTGAAATTTCTCGAAGTTTATTAGTTTTAAGAGTTCACAACAGTGAAATCAATAAGTATCATATCTACTAAGTTAGATTCACCAAATTTTGATCACCGGTATATCTGCTTAATAGTGACAAGTGTACAAAATTGCATTCGCCTATGATACGTGGTTTGCATTTTATTAATTATTTTATTAAAATATTGAACCGCTTTATATAAAAAGTCGCTTGCACTACAATTGACATTATTCTTAAGTGATTTTCACTTATACGGCTGCTTACATACATGGAATCAAAGCTTACTATAAAGTTTTGCTGTAAAATTAATCAGTAAATTACTAGAATTTTTTATTATACAAATTAAAAAAAATAATAATCATAAAAATTCCTAGTAATTTACCCATTCGCTGTACAGAAAATTCCAATAGTAATATTTGTTCCAATGTATATAAAGAATTATATAAGTGAATATCAATTAAAAATAATGTAAATTGTGACGTAGGGAATCTTGTAGGACTATTTTCAAAAAACTACAAATAATGCCCATGGCTTGTCAGTATATCTTTTCATTAATAGTCTTCCTCGTATATATTCGTGAAAACTTTGTAACTAATTCAACAGTTCATAGCATAAATACACGTCAAAGAAATGACTTCCATACTCCATCGGCAAGTCTATCGTGCTATCAAAAATGAGTGCGTTATATGGCAGTAAAAATTTTTAATAGCCTCCCTATCGATATAAAAAAATGAAACTCAAAACATAAGATTATTTAGGGCCAAATTAAAGAAGTACCTAATTTCTCACGCCTTCTATTCTGTAAGTGAATTCATGACATTCAATAACACTTCATGAAATTGATACTAAAACTATGTGTTGTACTAGTAGACTATATTGTAAATCTCGTCTGTATATATATTTCATCTAGACTGTGACTATAAATTAAGACTTTATAATAGTATTAAATTTTTTGACTTGTTCCATATTCTAGCTGTAAAGCAATGTTAATAAATACAATACAATACAATACAATACAATACAATACAATACAATACAATACAAGGGGCTTTTTGCATTAAGCAATACACTATATAATTAAGTTATTAATAAAATGCAAACCACTTATCATAGAGAGATAGACGAAATTTTGTACATGTGTTATTATGAACCAGATATACTACTGATAAGCATTTTGTGAGTTTAGCTTTAAAAATATGGAAGTTAATAATTTCAGTATAATGTGCCCAAGGACACACTGATGTGAGATTTTGTCATTTTTGGTAAAAAAAAAATTGTTCCTTTGTTTTTATCTTTAAAAATTCATTCATGGTCTAAAGATGCCCTCTGCCGATTTTCATGACCATACGACCGGTCTATCAGCTGTTTAGGGTCACATTTTTAAAAGGCTGCGGTCTCTGACTGTTAATTTAAATTCTCCGTCCACGACCTCCACTCTGAATTCTGCGACCATTTTGGAAATTACGCTTTATTTCATACATTATTTATTATATTAGATTTCCGATTGAGCCAGTGTAGCTTCTCGACTTCACGAAATATTTCTTCATAGAATCCAACAGGTGTTAGACATACTTCAAAGGCTGCTTTCCTTTATAAGATATTCAGTTACAAAGGAGAGCACAACTCTTGTCTAAAGGAAAATTCCACTTGTTGCTAGTAGCCATAACAACGTGTTTTCCATGCTTGGTTTTTGTTTGTGATACAAGAAATATTTGCAACTTTCTAACAGTTTTATTGCTAGTGTTATAACAGTGTCTACAGTCCATAGTGATTTGTAAATAATATTTATCTATTATAGTGTTTTCATAAGATTACAAATTTTTTTTAGTAATCTTTATGTACTACTGTAGGTTAGGTGTGCACAGCGTGGTAGTGTATATAAGGATAAATTCTATATATAATACGCTAGTTCTATATGTTTCAAAATGCATAGAAAATAAAAAAGGCAGAGACCTGGTTCATTATTATTATCCCAAACGTTCTCCTCTTTAATTTTCTGTAAATTTTGCATTGATAAAAATGCTACTTTTTCTACAGATTCTGTACTACATGCATGATTTTTTGTAGAGGTTTTTGAATAATCTTAACAAAACTTACTATCATTATTATACCTAACACTCATTTTTGTTGTTGTTGTTGTTGTTGTTTAGTCAACTATCGAAGACAGGTTTGAATCTCATAAGTACCACCAATAAGGCGTCACTCATGAGACAACTAGGCCAGGAGATAATGGGTTAGGGTGGCCAGTTTTTTCCCCCTCCAATGCATACTACCCCGATTAGCTACATATTCCACTAATCAGACTTAAGATGCTTGTCCTTCATCTGTCACATATCGTCAAGTGAGATGTACTGCCTGATTATTATGTATATCAGTCAGAAGAGGTACTGTTTAATATTAGGCCTAATGTTTTTACGCTCGAGTTGAATTTTTTCTGTTTTACACTTTTAGTGCATTAGAGGAAAATTGTATAGTAAGTTTCGTTTCTGAAGGTCTGACACGTATGTAGACAAACATTCTGGCCAAAATAATAGCAATTTTTGAAAACCTGAATTTACACAATTTAAAATTACAAATTAAAAGTACAAAATTTCATAGAACTACCTAGAATAGTTTAGAAAATTGAAATTTCACATCAGTCTAACCTTAATAGGGTTTCTAGTTTCTACGGTCTTTGTATTTTCCAATCTAGCCAAACAATACAATCTTGTCTCAAGAATGAATTCAGAATTTCACAGATATATTATGTCATTCTTGCAAATACCAAATAGGATTAAATTCAGAAACGCTTGATTTGAAAGGGAGAAGATGGTAAAAATTTGACACTGATCCTAATTGGTACGTGATTTTCATTTGTTTTATGTAGAAATATCCTTGCTAAAACAACTTAAATTCTAGATTAGTTTTATAAAAATATTTTGGGGCCCAAATTTTGAAAAAATAAATATCAAAATACAGTCATTCATTAATCTCACAATGTATGCTCGCTTAGGTAGCGGATCGTTCCTTTTTATATTTATAGTCACTTCTTTCCTTTTTCCTTATTTCTTTCACCTTATCACAAAGAAAACAAATGTGAGCTTTTTTTCAGATCTCTGTGAACAGTTCTGAACACAGCAGCATTGCATTTTTTCGCACTTAAATTAGATTCTTTCCCTATACAACTGTATACTGCATAGCGCGCGTTGGACTAACAATGGCGGATTTGTCGGCATTTGCCGGCTCAAACGATTGCGGTACTCTGGATATCCACGGACTCTGCGTCTGCCACGATCTTCTGGTCGACCTGAAACCACTAAGATGATATATGAATTGAAGCTAATGAATGCAAAATGAGTCCGAGATTCAACGCCGAAAGTTACCCAGCAATTCTGCTTTGAATGGTTGAGAGGCCTCGGGAAAAATTCCAACCAGGTAACTTGTCCCAACCAGAAATAGAGCTCGGACCCGCTCGTTTCACGGTCAGGCAAGCTAACCGTTATTACACAGCGGTGGACTTCAACAGCTTTTGTGATGAATGACTAAATTATGATAATTATGATTTAACTTTAGCTAATGCGCAATTTTTTATCTTATTTTATCATAACTCCACAAGGTCTATTGAAGATGACTTTTCACACCATATGTAAATAATGAAAACATTTTCATTTTTGTCTCCTCTAAAATCACTCACAATTTACGAAACTAATTTACTTACATCCTGTATATTTCTGATTGCAGTTTGTCTGGTGATTTTAGGTAGTCTTTTGAGTCTGAAGTTTGCTAATATTATCTAAATATTTTATTAAATATAATAATTTAATTCAGCCTATGAAAGCTTGAAAATCACCATTTTAACGGTCTTCGTAGGCAGTTGAATCATTGCCCATATAATTATGGAAGAAATATAAAATGAGTTGCTGCCAATCCATCGAAGCGCGTAGGAAAATCCTAGGTGTGCTGCTGAGTGCTGAAGGAACTACCGCGGCTGCCTTTAAGGATAGTGCAATCAACAACTTTATTGTTTTTTTATGGATGGTGTGGGTGGTATGTGGCAGCAGGATGTAGTCCTGCACGGCTTGTCGCACCGACATTTCAATTGTGGGTTCGCATTCTGCTATAGATACGCCTGTTACTCTTGATGGACTGGCCACCCATACAGGTCATTAGCTGATGGATCTCCGCCAAAGAAGTTGAGTTCGGTTCCCGAGGGAACCTGTGACATTTGCGCTGAACAAAGCGGTTATGAGGGAAGTATACTTGGAGAATTTTAGTCCCCCTGCTGTTATCATTTTCATCACTGCTTCTTTATTACTTACTTACTTATTTACTTACTGGCTTTTAAGGAACCCGGAGGTTCATTTCCGCCCTCACATAAGCCCGCCATTGGTCCCTATCCTGAGCAAGATTAATCCAGTCTCTACCATCATATCCCACCTCCCTCACATCCATTTTAATATTGTCTTCCAATCTACGTCTCGGCCTCCCTGAAGGTCTTTTTCCCTCCGGCCTCCCAACTAACACTCTATAGGCCTATATTACTATCGGTATATCACCAAACCTGAACATCATCCATATTTAAATTGATCTTAAAAGGAAGCAGTATTTACAGATCATCAGTTATTCACCCAGCGCCATAACTTCGAAATTATACCTCTCCCGGCTTGAAAAACCATATCCAGAGCCCAAACATCCAGCCTGTTTTAACGGACTCAATAGATTTATTCCTTTCCAACATGAACTGAATGTATGTATCTGGACTTCTGTTATTTTGTATGATCGTAAGTCATGGCCTTGCACCATATTGAACACATGACTGAGGAGTTCAATTGTTTGTGGATATTAGTGTTGGTTCATAATGATCATTCAAGGCGAAACGGCATGAACTCAAGTCCAACTTTTAACGTAAATAATAATAATAATAATAATAATAATAATAATAATAATAATAATAATAATAATAATAATAATAATAATAATAATAATAATAATAATCTGAATGGAAAACGAAAAAAAAAGGCCTCGAGGAAATCATACAAATTTCGTTTCATATCTTTTACCATGATGAGCTACAATAACAAATTAAGTTGTTGAACGTACATAGACTAGGCCTATATCGATATATCCAGTCTTAACCCAGATAAGACTGACATCCTATATATAGGACGGAACGTTTTATTTTTTTAACATTGCTGTGTAAGATTTTCATAGTCGGCAATCATGATACCATAATCCTTATGTGTTATAAATTGCCTCCAATTTTTTTTTCTTAAATTTAGTCTGTCATAGTCATTGTTATTAACATATTTGTGTGAAACGTCCGGTGTCCTATATATAGGACGTCAGTCTTATCTGGGTTAAGCAAGTTGCAGAGGAAGTCGGTTCGCTTAGTGCAAGTCAGGGGATAGTAACGTGTAATAGAGGCGTTGACCGGTGAATAAGTGTGCGCAATAGTGAAATGGAGGACAGTGCAGTGAAACAAGACCTAACGGAAATGAAGGAGAGCATGGCAGAGCTAAGGAAGAAGATGGAAGAAATTCAACTGGAAAACGAAATTCTGAAAAGCAAATGGGGTCAATTTGAGGAGGAAAAGAGGAAGAAAAACTTGTTATTTTTCGGGATAGAAGAAAAAGATAGAGAACAGAGTATCGATACATACGAGAAGATATTAGGAGTGTGTTGGGAGTGTTTTGGTATGGACGTGAGCGATGGACAAGTACAGGATGCATTTAGAGTAGGAAAGAAGCAAATACAAAATATAGAACAAGTTAGGCCAATATTAGTAAAATTAAAGAGTGTGGTTATGAAGGAGAGGATTATGAAGAATAGGAGGATGCTAGGGAACACAACGATCAGAATAGATGACAACTGGAGCTACGAAGTGAGAAGTAAAAGACGAGTTTTAATCCCTTTTCTTAAAGCAGCACGAAAAAATGGACAATTCGCGAAACTCAAGGACAAAATTAAGATAGACAATTTGGTTTTTAGTGTAGAGAAGTGCTTAATAACGTTAAAGAAACCGATCGTAGACTCAGAATAAAAGGAAAGGAACAGAACATTTTTGAAAGAAAAAATCAAGAATATTGTATCTAAAGGCGAGGTTATTGACACAAGTGTGGTGAGTGTACGCGAGTCAATTGTAAATATATCAAACTCAGCGAAAATTTCCGGAAAGCAGGCAGTGACGTCAACTGAAGAAGAAACAGGAGTGACGCGAACTGGTATTCAGCAAGTTCAGCAAGCTCAGCAGTACAAGACCTCAATGCAAGCGAATGGAAATAGTGGACATCAGATGGGAGCAATTCCGAAGCAGGTGAAGGAACTAAGATCTAAATCGAGGCTGACTAGAAGTAGAGTAACGCAAGTAGGAGATAGTTCAGGGAGCAGTGACGAAGGAAGAGGGGAAAACAAGGTGAAAAAACAATATGACTTAAGGAAATGGTGTGGTGGGGAAATAAATCGTCAGAGAAGAAAATTAAGACCTAAAAAGTAGCTATGTGGAAAAGTGGGTAGTGAAAAGTGCAAATAATTAGAGATGTAGAGTGAGGGGGGTTACAGTATTTTTGGTATAATGATGGGTTAGGAGTAAAGTAGAGGAAGAATTGATGACAGACAAGAAAAGACTAGTGGAAGAATTGCAATTATTAATTAAAAATAAATAATGTCCCAATTGACTTGTAAGAGAGGCGTGTAAAACGGGGAGACGGCACTGTATACTAATAATGTGAAGTGCCGCCTCACCGAAAGGTACATTGATTGCTTGAAGACAAATATATACATTCATACATTCATTCATATCTATATATCCTATTTTGTGATTAGGACATGTTGCTAATTAAGATAACAAGCATAATTTAAGCAATATAGGAAATACATTATAATAATTAAGTCTAGGTTAGTTGTTTATATGACATTGAATTGAAAGATAAATTGGACGGAGTTACGCAATAAGAGACCAAGCACCAAAAACCTGTTTGGAGATATTGGCCATTGGAATAAATCTGTTTTTTATCAAACATTTTATGCAAGAAGTATTGTACCATTCATACTATTACAAAAAGTAGCACAAATAATACCAAACAAGGCTAACCGATTTTTATAAGAGACCAGCAGTTGAATTAATATTTCAAAGCAAAATAAATAAATTAATTAATTTTATGCAATAAACGAATTTTTGCTTATAAATAGCAGCAAAATTCAGATATCGAATTCTTGATTTTTTCCGAGTTAAATTAGCCTGCCATCAACAGATTTGTGGAAATAACTAATTTTTTTTCAAACTGTCGGTTGGTCTATTATTGCGTAACTCCGTCCAAATTGTGAGATTTTAAAAATAATAAACTCTCATATCTCATCTTATCATTATACTTGTAATGTTGGGGACCGATTATACAAGTTGACTGCAGCATGATACATAGGCCGGGGACATTAGCTAGTACGATGACATTGACTTAGTTCTGCGATCGATTACGCGATTAACAAGTTACGCATAAATAAATCTGGACAGCTCTAAAAGTAAATATACGCTACATAGCATTACAAAGATATATTTTACGTAACTTTCGTTATGTGCAGAATAATTATCACAGAATTATTCGTGGGTTTGAGTTTCCTTCTTTCTTTCTTGTGCTACAATGTCTCTGTATATAATATCGCTTTTCACCTCGTATGTTTGTATTATATAATTTACATTTAATGTTCCCGTCATTCACTTAAAAACACTCCCCAAATTCCTTTGCAAAAATATGCTCCTGAGAACCTTTAATCTTCGGCATTATTATTTAGCAGGTACACTGTTTACGCATTCTACGGTAGTGACTGGCAAACGGAGTATTCAGCAGGTACACTGTTTATGCATGCTAGAGTACTGACTGGTGAACGGAGAGTGAACTTGAAACCATCGTAATGCAGCCTATCGGTCCCCAGCATTAAAAGCCTACTTATCATAATTATCAAATTACCTGATCTATTTATATTCCAATAGGCGCAACAATTCTGGGTCGTAAGGTACAAATTTCTCGTCTTGTATTACAAACGACTGTTTTACTATAGTTGTGGATGTGTTTTAACCCTGTAAATTGTCTTTTTTTAGTAAAATTCTTCTCGTGGATGTGTTTTAACCCTGTAAATTGTCTTTTTTTAGTAAAATTCTTCTCACCCTACTCATGAAGACTCCCCTCATTTGTTCGTCAACATGCTTCACGTGTCATTCCTGAATGTGAATATCTCGGTAAAATGATCTTGGATCAAAGCGCGGCACTTCTTCGTTTACTGGAATGCGGAGACATAATTCTTGCTAGTGCAGACCTCAGATCTGTTAAACGAAGCCCCGGCAACCCCCTGCCATTCTGTGGCTGTCTTTCTTTTCACACTCCATTTATATCGAAAACCCACCCAGCAGACAGAGACAGAGACAGAAGTCGTAACCCAACACAAAACGTAATAACAAGTTTTTGTGGTTCATTTCAAATAATAAATGCTGACCGATAATATAACATTAAGCCTATTCGACAGTCTACAGATAGGCACTGACATCATAATGCGCACAAGATTTAGAGTAAACAGTGCAATGTGCATGTGTTGGAATTATTGTTGGGACATGAATGTTTGTTATTTAGTTAACAGTGTAATACGTTCTGTTTTAACGTCTGTGGTGAATGACCTAAAATCAATTATTTCATGGACGAAAAAATTTGGACTAAAATTGAACTCAGAGAAATCACAGGCAATTATAATGGGACGTCAACGACTTTTAAGTAAAGTAAACACAGGTGACTTATCTCCTGTTAAAATGAATGAAACTATTATCCCTTACAGTGGTAGAGTAAAAAATCTAGGAATTTATATGGACAAAAACTTAAGTTGGAATACTCAAATCACACACACATGTAAAATATTTTTTATGAAAATTCACACACTAAAAAGAATTCGAAATTTCCTTCCGTTGGTTCTCAAGAAGAATTTAGTGCAGTCGCTCTTGTTGCGTCATTTTGATTACTGTGACATTCTCTACACTGACCTTAACATGAGACTGACAGACAGACTACAGCGTGTTCATAATGCATGTGTTCGATTTATTTGCAACGTCCGTAGATCTCATTGTATCACACCTTCACTAAATATGCTGTCCTGGGTCTGTCTCAAAGAGCGAAGAACTATTCGCTCTCTCACTTTACTCTTCAATATTCTTCAAAACTCTAGCCCTAGCTACTTAGCTTCTCGTTTTCAACATTAGTCCTCATACCACGAAATAAATACTCGCTCACAACACCATATCACACTTTCCATTCCTAAACACAGAACATCCTTCTACTCTTCATCTTTCACCGTCTCTGCAGTTCATCTCTGGAACTCTCTATCACAACATGTCAGAGACTGTCGGACATTGTCTACTTTCAAAAATAAACTAAAATTGCACTTTTTCAATTCAGATTCCTTTCAGTTATAAGCCCTTTTCTCTGCGATAGTTTTGTAAAAATAGGCTATATATATTTCTTTTCCTTCCTTTCCCCTTTTTTTTGTTCTCTTCATCAGCCGATGAATTTATTATCATACCCTTTTTATTGTGAATTTTATTTAATTTTCGTATTTCTTTTCTTTTTTATTATTATTTTATTAGGGCTACGTTCCATTTTGTTATATTCATCCTTACGCTTTCCATATTAACTATTTGTACTAAATGAGTTGCTTTTATTATATTCCAATGTATTTTAATTTCTTTTTTCTATTATGGTATTATTTTGATGTTGTTTAGTGTCGCTTTCATTATGCTATTATTATTTTTTTTTGTAATATGTTAGTATTCTGTTCTTTAACTTTTTGTTAAATTTTCACTGCTTGTATATTTTGTGACCTGGTAGAGTGTAAGAGAAGGCCCTGTGGCCGTAACTCTGCCAGTATAAATAAATTATTATTATTATTATTATTATTATTATTATTATTATTATTAAAAACTAGTGAATGGGATCAAAATTTCTAAAAACATATGTATAATGCGTAAATATGCACTTTCATTTTTGTTCCAAATTTCTTATGTCATTTCACTTCTTTTTTGCACTGTTAGTAACTAACAACATTTTCAAATTGGTTTCTGTGAGGTTTCTGCGCTTGTCAGTCAATATGTTTTGTAGGCAGAGAATGACCTCTTTAAGTACATCGCAAGACGTTATGGGTCAAACTTGAATGAACCTTTTTCTGTTAATTAGTTTTTTCTTTCTCTTCCTTCTTCACTCCTGATTCCTGAAGCTAAAATAAGGGACATAAAAATAGAGAAACTGAGGTGTCCACTCAAAACCATTAAAACATGCATTTAAACTGAATGTAATGCATATTATATGCATGATTATGCTAAACATTGCTTACATATGCATTATGCATGCAAATATGCACGGAAAAATTGCACATATTTGGAACGGTGTCGTGTATAGTTCCTGGGGTAGTTCAGTCGGTAGAGCATTCGTGCGCTAAGTGAAGGGTCCCGGTATCGATACCCGGCCCCGGAACAATTTTTCCCTTGAAATTATTCAAGCCTGCTTCACAGGGAGCTTCTACCTGAAACACAGATTTGCATAATTATTCGTTACTGTGGTTACGTTAACAGAAAACCACAATTTAAGTCATACAGAATTGTGTGCACTCAAAGTTGGGTTTTTTGGCGTCTTGTCACCCCATTTGAGTTGTGTGGATATCAGGGGCGGCTTTCGAAGGGGGACTGCGGAGCTGCAGCACCCCCCGGAGATTTGTGGCTCTTCTCTCGTTTTATGTTGTGAAATACATTTATTATATAGTCTCTATTTAGCGGCTCGATTTTTTTTTTTTAATTTCGCTCTCATTGACATGCACGCAATCGTTAGTGAAGTCACTTCCTCCCCTGGTGCTGCCAGAGCGAAACCAGAGACAAGGACTATAGGGTGAAGCCACTTCCTCCCCTGGAGCTGCCAGTTCGTCTCGGAAGCTTTGCGCGTTAGTTTTACCCCTCCCCCTGCTGCCCCTGGCCATGAATCCAGAGTTTCCAGGAGCTGCAAAATTTGCAGCAGTTCGTCAGTAGCGCGCAGTTTTAAATACATTTTCTTTAATGTTGTGAGTGTAACAAGTGCAACAATGTTTAATTCTGTACAATATTTAACAATTCAGGAGAAATATGAACTTAAGTGCCCATCAGTTGAAACTCATAATGGAAAGAGCCGCTAAACAAAATACAAAGGCTCGCATATTTTTTTGCTAATTTATCCAGTATCCCTGCTTTCTTCTCTCGATCTCCATACAGTCTGTATTAGATTATTGTGTTTCAAAGACAATTCCATCAGCTGGGGCAACAAGATGGAGTTTTAAATAAGAACAGTAAATGTTGTTCATGAGAAGGAGCAATTGCTAGAATGTTTTCAAACCATAATGGAATCTGAAACATCTAACAACATCACAATAAATGAGGCAAGCGCCCTGGTGCGTACTCTTGAAGATCCTGAATTCAATTTCTGGCTCAGATTTTTCATTTATTGATGTATCATGTATATATATTATACAACCAACTACAACATCGTCAGACATTTCTAAGGTTCAAATCTGCATATAAAAAATTAAATTATGGTTTATTTAACGACACTTGCAACTGCAGGGGTTATATCAGCGTCGCCGATGTAACGGAATTTTGTCCCGCAGGATTCTTTTAAATGCCAGTAAATCTACTGACATGAGCCTGTCTCATTTAAACACACTTAAATGCCATCGACCTGGGCCGGGATCGAACCCGCAACCGAATATGCTACCGAGGCTGACTCTGCATATCAAGCTTTGTTAAAGCCATACAGACAATACGGAACATTGCACGTTGAGCAGCGAGATCTGTGAAAATGAAAACCCTAAAAAGCGTCGTAAGGTCGAAGGGATTCAGACAAGGGTTGCGGCAGCCAAGGAAGTGTGTGACCTCATTATTACACAAGCTAACACACGATTCCACTTCATAGATCATCTGATATTATCTTCTCTTCTGTGTCAAGAAAAATTTGAATGCTACAAAGCTCATTTCCTGAAAATGACCTAAATGTATGTGTGAAGCTTTTCCCAATGCTCGATAAAGACAAACTAAAAATGGAACTCACTGTGTTGTATCAGAGACAAGAATTCAGAAATATCAGTGACGCAGTCAAGCTCTTGCAGTTTCTTCTATCTGAGAACTTGCAGGCCTCATTTTCAGAAGTTGTGGAACTACTACTCATAGCTATCACCATACCAATGACAACTTCCGAACCAGAACGCTGCTTTTCGTATATGAAGAGAGTAAATTCCTATTTTAGCAATACGATGAGAGAAGAGAGACTGACGCATTAGCTATGTTTTCCATTTAAAGACTATGTTAAACGACATATCGGATTTTAATAAGAGGATGATTCAAAAGTTTGCAACCTACAAGACAAGGCGCATGGAACTAATCTTTAAATAAAGTAAGTTGCTTGGTTTATTTTTGTATGTAGCCCCCCTTAATTCAATACCCACGAGCCGCCACTGGTGGATATACTGTAAAGGGAAGAATTGTGACGGTGTCCTGGGGTAACTCAGTCGGTAGAGCATTCGTGCGCTAAGCGAAGGGTCCCGGGATCGATACCCGGCCCCAGAACACTTTTTCCCTTGAAATTATTCATTATCTACATTGTTGTTAATAAGATCAAACAGCAATATACTAGCAAGTTGGAAGGTAAACAAAAACAGTTTTAGAAAGGAGATTAAATTTAAAGTGCATCTATTACAAAACAGAATAGGCTAAATGAACAACTAACAATAAAAAAACAACAAGCAAAAAATAAATCAAGAATGGGAGACTATAAAATGTAGCATTGAGAAAGCAAGATTTGAAGCATTAGGAATAAAATGTAAAATGTATAATATAATGAAAGGTCTAAGAATATTGAACGAAAAGTTAGAGAGAGAAATAAAAGAAAAAAATTAAGCCTATCGCAGATATTTACGGAACAAGACACCAGAATTAAGAGTAGAAAAAAAAAAACGAACAAAATTAAATCACCAATCGAGAACATAAGAGAGCACATAGCGTGAGTTGGGACAAATACATAGGCCTAAGCTTAATATATTAGGTACACCCTTTGACACAGAAAATGGTCTCTGTCTTGTAGCGTGAATTTGTCTAATAAGAAGAGGTTTTGGACCTCCCGACGAGAATCGTCACGAAACTTCCTGAAATGGACAAGCATGAGACCTTTGAGATCTATTATTATTATTATTACTATTATTATTATTATTATTATTATTATTATTATTATTATTTTACGGACGAGAACTGTATTATTTGCTGTTTGTCTATAGTGATACATGGGATGTTGCTGTTAGATTTAATGAAGTTTTGCGGCCTTTTAAATTGATGGACATAGTGTGTTCTGTCATTTTCGTTGTTATGATGGCGTTAGTTATTTTGCTGGTGCTTGGTCGATGTTCGACGTGGTTTTGAATTATATTGTTGCGTTAAGTCTGAATGTTAAGAGTGATGGCGACACTGCTACGTTGTTATTTAACTATTGATTTATTGTAGGAAAATGTAGATGTTAGTGTTCGTTATGTGAGGGTTTTCGAGGGTTTTTCTGTGAAGGTTATTATTTAGAATTGTCCCTTTAGAGGATAGCATTACCCTAATAAGAATTCTTAACATGTAAGAACAGGATATTGCAAGTTGAGCAAAAATATTTCCATAACTAAATTCTTTAAAATACCGTAGAAATTTCTTCCACGTTTGGTTGTCATTTTTACGAGTAATTAGACCTACATAATGCAATCAGTATTGCCAATTCCAAATCATGGAAAGCCATAAAGATACTGAGCTGAATCGTTAAAAACCTGTATCTTCGATTGACGAATATTATATTTTTGTCCCGTGAGAACTTAAAAAGTCGATACAATTGTATATCAACAATAGTAAATATGTAATATTCTGTAGTTAAATTGAAGCACAAATTTACTATGATTGCAAGACTGTTAAAAACAAACTGGAAACACATGTTACCACTTAGCGACAAAATTTAAAGTTTGCTATCGAATACAAAGCTATTGGAGAGAATTTGCTTCCAGAAACTGGCACAGAGTTTTCTATGTCATAAAGTTATGGAATAGATATCTTGAGCTTTATGCAACCTGGCATAAATGGAAGACTTCCATCCTATCATCACCCACTAACATAATTGTACCAACACTATTAAGCATCTTTACAGTCAATCACCAACATTCGCATATAATAATTCATCATCATCATCATCATCATCACTACAATTATACATTCCATGTGTAAGCTCATAGGCCTGTTCAGTCTTCGATCAGTCCCTGATCATAACTAGGGCTCGAATTTTTAGGTGCTAAATATCGGGAAAATATGTGACAAAAAAGAAGAATATTTGATTATGTTTCAATTATTTTATGTGAATATAAATGATGTGCAGTACTCACCAGTATAAATTATGTTGTCTCACCAACTGCTGAAGAATTACAGTACACAATGAGATTCATCCTCAAGTTGTCCGTCACAAATGACTGACGATTAACGCGGAATACTGCCTTGTATTGGGAAAAAGAGAGCCCTAGTCATTCTGAAACAACATGCACTCTGATGTTTATGAAATTATAATTGATTCCTGAATCAGCGTTATGATAACTTGCAAGGCACTCCTAAATGACACATTAATGTATATGTGTCTTAGTTAGAATACAATATTTTAGTGGTGACAGCTTTTATCGCTCGTGGTGAGAGCAGACTGCAGTTCCACAGGTCCACAGATAGGCAATTCCGAGAAACAGTTGCCAATTGTCACGTCTAAGCAACTGCACTGAACATTCGGGTGATGATTAATCTGAAATGGGGCTTTTGTTTAAAATTATTTGATGAAAACTTAATTTTTATGCGTTTTTATGTGAATATTTGGAAATAGTATTTACATAAAAATTCAAAATATGTGTTTTTACATTAAACAAATTTAAAAAATCTGCTCAGGTGACCTTGTCCGAAAATAAAAACACATTTACGAGTTTTTATTACAGTGCAAATAAAATACTTATTTACCCAAGAATCCTAGCCCTAGTCACGTGTGATCGCCGTGCAGCCCTTGTCCCTTTTCCACCTTTTGCTATACTGTATAATTGAGAAATGCACTTGTTACACAGTTTTGAAACACACAACTTCCAAGTTACCACGACGACGCTTGTCCTATCGTGTGGTTCATTTATTTGGTGAACGAATAGCCTCTCAGTATCTTTAGCAAATTCATTACAGCAGATCTAATGCCTCTAGTCTGTTGTGTTGCACTGCTCAAGGCTTCCACTCCATTTATTTTTGTTCGTCTCCGAGAGGAAAGGATTAATTTTGAAGAAGTGTTGTTTTACTGATTAGCTATGAGTCCAGACTCTTGTCGCTGTCTGGGACTCATGACAGTCATAAAAATGCGAGAGGGCCAAAGTTTAAACACAAAATGCAGATTCAGGCCTTCTACGTGTATGCTGCGAGGCCTGGGTGTAGAATATCAGTGCTCGAGACTCGAGTTACACGTAAAACAGTAGG
Source organism: Periplaneta americana (assembly GCF_040183065.1). NCBI lineage: Eukaryota > Metazoa > Arthropoda > Insecta > Blattodea > Blattidae > Periplaneta > Periplaneta americana. The sequence goes on from NC_091121.1 coordinate 128,452,200, forward strand.
GTCAGTCGCTCAGGGGAAACACCAGTTAACTGAAGTAGCACAACAGCTCGGAGCGACGTGGTTTAGGCCTACTCCACGTGTGTCCTGCAAACTTAGCACGTAATAGTTACAATACCAAGCACAGTTTTCTCTATGCGAAAATAAGCCTATTTATTACAAAATTATTAATTTACTACATAATTGATAATTTTGTGCTTTTAATATCAGGTTCAAACACAGTAGAAACAGTTCTATACTGCCTGCTGATTACCAAGTTTTCATTGCCAGTACAGACGATGACTTATGTATAATAAAGAGTATTTCTTTGAAATATGTAAATTGAAATATAAATGACATGGATATACTCGTATGTCACTGGTAGCGCAGGACTAGCGTGTGTTGACTGGAGTAATACTTGAGACTGGCAAAACAGAAAAACCTGAATTCCCCCCCCCCCCCGGGTTTCTCTTAAATTCACAAATTCTGTAGTATCTAAGTATCTAAGTGATGGCTACATAAAGTACCTAAGTGACGACTACATAAAGTACCTAAGTAACTTAGGGTGCTATTCATAGACATTTCGCTAGCCCGCGCTACGAGCGTGCTATACTAGCCCCGGCTATCGACTGGTTACTTGTACACGATTCATATCATATCATATCGCTGTCACTGGTTCAGACCTGGAGAACTGTAGCACCTGAGAGCGACTTCTTTCCTCCCCTTTCTTACCCCTCCCACCTTTTTTTACCTGTGCGGTCACGGCGTTCTAGTTACGCTCGGCTGCATCAACATTCATTCTCGCGGCGGAAGTCGATCATCCCCAATAGAAGTGGAGTGAGGCTGACGTCATAGTTCCCCTACTTGCGAGTTCTGCAGGTCTGCACTTGTTTATGAATACGAAAAACGTTAGTTCGCTGATCATCCACCGGAAGCCCGCGCTAAGAATGTCTAGGAATACTGCGTGACGACTACATAAAGTATCTAAATATCTAAGTGATGACTCATAAAGCCATTGACATTGAATAGAGGGCTGCAAGATCCTCTAATGAGTATTATATATATATATATATATATATATATATATATATATATATAATTGGTTAGGCAAAATATACCTGTAAAAATGAGGATTTTTAATCTCATCTGGAAGAAGACTTCCAATTAAATGATAAGCCTATTCTTTAACTTTAAAAGTTGTCATAAAATTTATTTCATGTATTTCTTTTGCACCAAAGTTTCCCACTTGGAATTAGGTGTTTTACTGTCTTATGTTATTTAAAAAGTATGTTGATGACAGATTTACTCCTATCAGTAAGTTTTTTAATTGATTTTGAGGGCTCTTGAATCTCAGGAGGAACAAATTTTCCAGTTTGGCCCATTAACCCATTTTTTTGCATTGCATTTATTGCATAGTTTATTCATTTTACCTATTTGAATACAATTCAAATGGCCATAATTAATATTTGGATCATAATGGAATGTAAGGCAACATATTATTACTGAATACTAAACCACTACATTCTCGTTCTTCGTTAGTTCTCTGGGAACGTTCAGAGCTGTTTCCTCTTCATCGAGCCTGGTAAGTTCGAACTCTGTTATCGGCAAGTCGATCAAATTCTTCGATTGCTGTTGGTCGAGCCGCTGAAATAATTGCAATTTTAGTTCGTAAACGAATATCCCGTTCTTCTTCATTCTTATTACAGCCGTGTCGCTATTATTTCCTGCAGCCAATCACGTTGTCATACATTCAAGCGCGCGCGAATTGTCATTGGCCGCTGATGACGTTATGCACTTCCACTGCTACCGCATTTACGAATAGTAAACAGTTGTTAATTAATATACTGTCCTAGGCCTACTCGGCGGCAAGCAGTAATAGAACGTGCAACAACGCTTAAAACGTAAACAAAGAGGAGAGGCCACGCCAGGATTAACAGCGACACGGCTATAAAACTCCGATTTTTTTTTACTCTCAGTCAGAAGTGTTTGGGGATAATTAAGAGTTTTGTTTTGGCATTTTGAAATAGGCTACTTACTATACACTGGTAAAAAGAATAGGCCTAGCTACCTAACGTTAACGTATAGAACCTTTTTTCAGAGACTATCCGAAGTTATCAATCTCCAACTTAAGTTATACCTACTTATTCACTAAAATGAACGAAGCACAAATCGAATTCAAAGCACCACACGCACTACCGCTTCTCTAGGAAGCAGCGAAGACTGAATGCTGTCTGCCATGATTCTCCGTAAAGTAGGGCACAACCGTGCAGTCATCTAATAGCCTACATATAAAACATTCAAATTGGGACATATAATTTATTAATGTCCAACCTAGACTACAAAATAAGGTGCAACTCTGATATCCTCCCATACCATACACGGGGAAAAAAAACGTACTTAATATATGAAAATAACTTCAAATTATAACACATCACTCTAGAGACACGCTGTCTTCATTGAGAAAGTTTACACTTAATGGGTAACAGTTCTGTATAATGCACAATTGTTCATACTGGATAATTAGCAAAGTAACATATTTAGAATGACTCGTAGCTTGTGGCCATCCAAAACTCTGACCTCCAGCCCACTGTGTGTGAGTCCTTACATGCTCGATTACTTATGGCTTATAATTAACAACACGTATCTCAGTCATAACAATCCAGATCAAACTATAAAGTAATTACACAATTAAAATACAACATTTGGTCCAGGGAATATCAGGTTTTGGTACCAGGATAAATCGCTTAATATGTTTCTTAATTGAAGTTGGAGTCGACGCATCATTTTATAACAAAAGACCGTCAGTCCAGTTGATACTAATGTGTGAACTGTAGGTGTAGGAATGTTGTTACTTTACTAATAGATATTAGTCCTGGACTGTGGCCAGTTTGCAAAAAAAAAAAACTGTTGCAAACCATGGTTTAAGTATGAGATTGGATTGGTAATTATAATCGAAATATATCTAATGATTTGTATTGTAATGTTCTGTTGGTAGTACTTTGACTGTTGTATCGTTGTTGAAGACACTCCTGATTCATTTTGTAAGTAGAAATGGATCAAGATAATGCTTCAAGAAAGAGGAAAGTGAATACTGTAAATTACAAGAAGAACAGGAACTTTAGCAGGATTGAGAGAATTTTCAAACAAGAAGATAGGAACACATGTAAATTTTCGTTTTGCGAAGGAATTTTACAATGCTATATTTGTACGAATCAAATTTCTGCATGTTTAAAGAACAAAACTAAAATGCTTTCAATCATTTGTTATCATAATTTATTGCTCTCTTAAATTGGCTGAGCATATTGGGAATTAAATCAATGGCTTTTCCAAAACACGCCATGAAATGTTTCATATAAAACTATTTTTATCTCGAAATGGAAGCAATATTGCATTAAAAGTTTTTGTTTTAAATATGTCACAGAATAACCCCCTGAAAGTAATGACATTATTTACGGTTCACTCTGTATATGTATATATATATATTTATTTAAAGATTGTATTGTAGTTATGTATCGAGTTGTCGTAAACATATTAAGAAAAAAAAATATATAGGCTATATTTTTCCAAATGGGCTTAAGTCTAGATTTTGAGAACTTACAACATAAGAAGAAAATCATTTTATTGTCATTTCTATGTTATATGGATACCTTATTGTCACATCTATTGCATCACATTGCTAATAAAGTCATTTATTGAATATGAGCAACACAGAACAGTTTTTTCAGCTTTTCTCAAATTTAACATTTTTGGACTATGGCCCTTCTGGAAAGGAACGACTCAAGATGCTCCTCTTCCTATTAGAAGCTTTCTTTGCCATTGCTATTCTCCTTTTGACTTCATAGCAGCAGCTCATGTTACTATTATGGTACACCCGAAGTATCTGAAGCTGTCCACTTGTTCCACTGCCTCATTTCGAATTCGCACGTGCACTTTCCTAATTGAAGGGTTCAGAACCATAGTGGGACAAGCGCCATTTACTAAAACCGTAGAAAACAAAGGTTAAAATGAACTTATCATCATAATTCAATGGAAACATATAGCAAGTAATATAAAGTATACACATTCAGACTAAATGATATGTCAATCTTCATGAAACTATGGTATTCACTTCAACCCTTGCTTTCTCCGTTTTTAACAAATGGCGCTTGGCCCACTATGGCTCTGAACCTTTCAATTTTTCTTACGATAACCATGATCTTCGTCCTGTTTTCATTTATGTTCATGCCATACTGCTCTCAGCTGTAATTCCTACAAGTTAATTTGTTTATTTTTCTTTTATTGCAGGTAGGTATCGCCGACTTCTTCCCGTCTGACAGAGCACCGTTCCTATGTGCTTGACAATTCACCGCCATCAATTATTACACATTCTGCTGGTGCAAGACATTACCTGCGTCCTTCTCGTGTTCTGCCTACAAAGAGCTGCAAAAAGTAATTTTCATTTAGCCGTAAATCCGTATGTACTAACTTATCTTCCAATAATTACAATTTCCGACAAGTGTGACAAATAAGCGTGAGTGAACGAAGAATTAACAGGTATTCTATGTCATTTGTTTAATCTAAGGAGAGGTGAAAGTAAGTCCATTACGACAAAAGTATGTACAAACTCTGGAGAAAGGCTTCAGATCAGAGAACTCAGTGGGTTGATTGTCAGCCAGGAGTCACTTCAGATGTAGGCTTACGAATCCATCAGGTATAATATTTTAGAAAAATTCACGACTGGTAGATGTTGGAAACAGCAGATTGAATAAAAATATAACTATCATTACGAACTGGAAAGTTCAAGACAGTCACAAAAACAGCTTAAAATCTGTATTTGGTTAGCCTTTTTTGCTAAGCTATGAGTTATAAACGAAGTGGATCTTTCTGATTTTCTTCTTCCCTTATTCGTAGGTCTTTAAAACATAATTATGTAATTTCAAGGGAAAAATTGCTCCGGAACCGGTAGAGTTTCCGAGACCCTTCGCTTTGCGCACGAATGCTCTACCGACTGAACTACCACAGGAACCACACACGAAACCGTCACAATTCTTCGCTTTATATCCAGACAGCTCAAATGGATTGACAAGACGCCAGAACCCAACTTTGAGTGCACACAATTCTGTGTGACTTAAATTGTGGCTTTTTGTTAACATAGCTACAGTAACGAATATAGCTCAGACGGTAGAGCATTCGTGTGCTAAGCGGAGGGACAAGGGATCGATACCCGGCTCCGGAACAATTTTTCCTTTGAAATTATTCAAGCCTGCTTTACAGAGAGCTTCTACCTGAAAGCCAGATTTGCATATTAATTATGTGAGCTTAGGCTATATAGACATTTCGTCTTCCACCCGAACGTGTCATCTGACGAGTAATAAAAACAAATGGTAAATTTTAGCGACTTAAAATTACAAATTTACCACTTATTAAATTTAGAATTTTATAGCACTTTTAATGTTAGAATTTAAATGTTGCAGCGTTTTGGGATAAACATTTTTAATGAAAAGTATGATGGTAGAAATTCAGTGTCATCATTATGTTAATAGGTGCATTTTCTACATTTTCCATTTAGAATTCTTGACAATAATAAGTAAGAAAAGGAACATACAAAATTACAGTGGAATTCTGGACATTAACATTAGATTCCTTTGCTTTGTATTCGAGCTCTGAGAAAGTAGCTTGCCACTTAATCCCACGTAGTTCTGTGTTTTTAAAATGGAAGCTTTCTTTCTCTCTTATATATGCTCATTACTCTTTATATATTTCTCTAAATACCTATTTTTTTTCTCCTAAGCCAGCCTCCTATTACACAATTTGCATATACAGTAAGTATAAAAATTCTGATTTTCATAATCATCTGCTCGTTACTTAATACTCATCTTATCCCGACCCATCTTGTCAATCACAGTCACCCGCCACCACATACAATTTGTGAGTGAACAAAGAATCCGCATTTTTAACTCAATGTCGCATTTTATCGCGAATTTAAAAACTACAATCATAGGCTACACTTAATATGCTTTTAAACCTATCATTACTTGTTTTAATAGCATTTGTGCATTTTTCGCATTTATCATTTATCGTGATTGAAAAATCTACAAGCTCTTGTAATAAAGCTTATTGTTTGTATTTTAGATTGTAAATACTTTTATTATTTCACAGTGCGATTTACTGGACGAAATGGAACATTTGAAAGTTGAAATATCTTATTTCCTAATTCTGACTTGACAACATTGCCTCGACTTGGCGCAAGCGTATGAAAATATGAAATGACTGTGACATATACGATGGCTATGGTATTGACTGCAACTAGAGGGCGGGCAAAAGCCACGTGCTTTCAGACCACTCATATAAGACCATTGCACTACCTTAATATTTTGATGTGAGAAATAAATGGATGGGAAACTTTACCCGGAGCCCTCTATCCATCGACTGAGTTTTATTCATACCGTAAATCTGGACACGAAACAATTGGTTTTATTTTCTTTCCTTCAGAAATTAATCGCTCTTGGCAGTATTTGACTCTAGTTGATTAGCAAGCATGATAACTACTATGTAGACCAGGCAGGTCTAGAGCGGGTATTTCTAGCCTTTAAATGAGGTGTAACAGTGACGGAAAAAAAGGCATATGACTCGGTTAAGAGAGAAGTTTTCTACAACATTCTTATTGAATTTGGTATTCCCAAGAAACTAGTTCGATTGATTTAAATGTCTCAGTGACACGTACAGCAGAGTCCGTAAAGACCAGTTTCTGTCAGATGCTTTTCCAATTCACTGCGGGCTAAAACAAAGGAGATGCACTATCACCTGTACTTTTTAACTACGCTCTAGAATATATACCATTAGGAAAGCCCAGGATAACAGAGAGGATTTAAAATTGAACGGGTTACATCAGCTGCTTGTCTATGCGGATGACGTGAATATTTAGGAGAATATCCACAAACGATTAGGGAAAACAAGGGAATTTTACTTGAAGTATGTGAAGAGATATGTTTGGAAGTAAATTTCGAACAGACAAAGTATATGATTATTTTATTTTATTTTAGTAGATTATTTTACGATGCTTTATCAAAATCTTAGGTTATTTACAGTAGCGTCTGAATGAGATGAAGATAATAATGCCGGTGAAATGAGTCCGGGGTTCAGCACCGATAGTTATCCAGCATTTGCTCGTAATGGGTTGAGGGAAAACCGCCGAAAAACCTCAACCAGGTAACTTCTCCCGACCGGGAACCGAACCCGGGCCACCTGGTTTCGCGGCAAGACGCGCTAACATTACTCCATAGGTGTGGACTTGTATGATTATGTATCGTGTACGAAATGGAAATATAAAAATTGAAAATTTATATTTTGAAGAGGTGGAAAAATTCAAACATCTTGGAGCAACAGTAACAAATATAAATGACACTCGGGAAGAAATTAAACGCGAAATAAATACGGGAAAGGCCTGTTATTATTATGTCATCCAGTCTGCGCTCAAAAAAAGCTGAAAGTTAGAATTTATAAAAGAGTTATACAGTAATTATTACCAGTTGTACTGTATGGTTGTGAAACTTCAGAGAGGAACAGAGATTAAGGGTGTTCGAGAATAAGTGCTTAGGAAAAATTTTGGTGCTAAGAGGGATGAAGTTACAGGAGAATGGGGAAAGTTACAGAACGCAGAACCACACGCATTGTACGTTACTCTTCACCTGACGTAATTAGAAACATTAAATTAAATCCAGACGTTTGAGATGGGCAGCGCATGTAGAACTTATGGGCGAATACAGAAATCCAGTTAGAGTGTTAGTTGGGAGGCCGGAGAGAAAAAGATCTTCGGGGAGGCCGAGACATAGATGGGAGGATAATATAAAAATGGATTTGAGGGAAGTGGGATATGATGGTAGAGACTGGATTAATCTTGCTCAGAATAGAGATCGATGGCAGGCTTATGTGAGGGCGACAATGAACCTCCGGGTTCCTTAAAAGCCATAAGTAATTAAGTACCTAAGTCACGTGGCGAAGAATCTCTTTAAAGCGTATGTCTGGAGACGATTTTGTAAGCGGAAGGTCTCTAGATTCCTTCTCAAATGGTACAATATGCCTGAAGTAGACCACTGAGGACCATTAAAGTGGGGTAGAAGCTCAACTGTTCAAAATTTGAAGATTATACTGCACAGCGACATCCAATACAATATTAAGAACGGTAGATCTAATTGCCTTGAATTCAGTAATTAAATCTTGAAATCTTCAAATCAGATGAGTCAGTCTTCTCTAAAGTACATAACCGATCTCACAATGTTTCTTTATGTATTTGTATACATTCTAGTCATGCGGTTCTGCCGTAGGAAAATAAATAAAGAAGGGAACTGTCCCAGGTCGTGGAGCTTGAATTTAATGAAAATGCATATTGAAGTTAATTTTCGTTCGTTAAGATACATGGTAATATTCGTTCGTTTCGCTTTTGCCTCATTTACGAAATTTACTTGAAAATCCTTGCTACTTATTTCGCTTCTTCATAGCTCCGCGACACCGTGTCATAGCTCTCGTATTAATGCTATAACTTAGCTATTTTTTCTCTTAACTCACATTAACACAGTAGTAGTGCAAAGATAAGCCATTTAATATTGCGATCGATGTAAATAGTTTTGGTAAACTGACAAAAAAAATCACGTGAGAAGATGGTTAAGGGATGTATTTCTTCCGGATGTTAACAAAGACACACTACCACTTCTGGATTCCTGGAGTGGTCAGATAGATGACACCATATTTACTTTTGAAGGAGTAAACAATACTTTATATGGCAATACAATTCAACACAAATTAGCCCTCCATATACTACAAGATTTGTGTAACCCTTGGATGAGTATTTCTTTAGGCAATATAAAATTGTAATTCGAAGGCTAAAACAGTTTTCAGATATAAAATTATCTGTGAAAACATTCCAAACACATTGTACGATAGGGATTTCATAATGATAATATTACATTCTGTTTTGTATCAACAGTTTCATTCATCTGTCCTCAAAGACATGCTAATATACGCATGACAGAGATGTGGATACTATGAGACGGAGAAACATATGACAAAGTTTGATAATCTTTTTACAACAATGTTTTATGTTGGAAACAGTGTGTGTTTTACTGAAGAGTGTGAAAAAACAGCTTATATAAAATCTTTGTACTATTCAATGGCTCTTTGTTCCGACCATTTCATTTCGAATTCTCACTGTCATATTTAAGGTGAGTCACAAAGTTGATACATATTCTAAATTAAAATTGAATTTGTATTTCAGCAAGAGCACTCTACTAAAACCGTCTAAGGACTGGGTGGGATGTTTTGACACCCGAGTCGCATTTTTTTTTAATTAAAACACATTAAAAGCTCTGTTAAAAATAAAGCAGTTAATTTATTTTCTTAGAAAACATAACTAGTAGATAGTGTGTTGAAACACCCCACTTAATCTTTATCGTCACTTTCTGATTATTTTATTTTTATTTGCAAATGTTTTGTAGATTATTTGTGTTGGTAGTAGCCTACCGGTTTTACAACAATGTTATATGTTCCACATTTTAACTTGTAGTAGAAACAAACCACACTTCAAGACAGTAAGACAGTAAGTGATCCTCAACAATGAACCAATAAATTAAAATGTGGAACATATTTAAATATCTGTAAATAACATTGTAATGCCACACTCCACACAAAGCATTTCACTAGTATCTTCCTTAGTTCTTTTTCCAGAGGTCCGCAAAAGGAGCATCTTCTGCGGCCCTCTGGAAAAAAACTAAGGAAGAGACTAATGAAGTATTTTGTGTGGAGTGTGGCATTGTATGATGGCAGAAACATGGACATTACGACGAAGTTAAGAGAAACGAATAGAAGCATTTGAAATGTGGATATGGAGAAGAAGGGAACGTGTGAAGTGGACAGAAAGAATAAGAAATGAAGTTGTGTTGCAAAGAGTGGGTGAAGAAAGAATGATGCTGAAACTGATCAGAAAGAGAAAAAGAAATTGGGTCACTGGCTGAGAAGAAATTGCCTACTGAAGGATGCACTGGAAGGAATATTAAACGGGAGAAGAGTTCGGGGCAGAATAAGATATCAGATGATAGACGACATTAAGATATATGGATCATATGCGGAGACTAAGAGGAAGGCAGAAAATAGAAAAGATTAGTGAATGCTGGGTTTGCCGTGAAAGACCTGTCCATGGGCAGACCACTTGTGTGTATGTATGTATGTATGTATGTATGTATGTATGTATGTATGTATGTTGTAAAGCGGTAGGTTACTATAGGTATCCTACAAGCAAAACTCAGCTCAGACTCCTCGCGCCGCAAATGCTATACCCCTCTTACCCCCCTGCAGTAGGCGGGTTCTTTGATAAGCGGCTATTGGTATAGGGAAGACCAGGTAACTTGATACCTTAAGGGTGAAACCTAACCATTTTTCCCCCATTACTACAAATGCTAGTGGATTATGGTGATTTTCTAGTTTGAAGGTTGAATTTTCTTTTGCCAACTTCGTTTCGAATTTCGATACTGACAAATACTATAAATGGTAGTGATTTTGTAACCGGTATGTTGGCAGCTGAGGCAAATATCGACAATATTTGCCGGTACTGGAGTTCCATGAAATTAAAATTGTACTAGATTTCTCAGCCGGTTACTGGAAGATAGTGAAATTCGAACTTATTAATAATTAATTAATATTAGTATTAATATTAATACATAATAGTTATTTTATGTGTTGCGTTGTGGTTATAATTCAAGAATAGTCAGATAAGTACGAATGAATATAATATACTTGGGCGTGATAATGCACGTGGGTAATGGATAGAAATATTATTTCAAATTTTAATGAATTTCTTTCGTGTTTAGATTTTTATTACTATGTCAAAAAAATGAAATAGTGTTGCAGTGACTCCTCCAAGGAAGAAAATGTGTGGCATTCAGAGTACGCTTCAGAAATCTGTAGTTCACGTGTATAATGAGTTGAAGAAAGAAGATAATGAAGAAGGAATTAAGCTAACGGAGACAGGAATTACAACCAGAATAGGACAATTATTAGGAGTAAGTATTCTTAAGCATACATTTGAAAGTGGTATTCAGTTTTAGGAGTTTGCACTAATAATTTCATGATTGTGGTCAAACAAAACAAATTTTTAGGTTAGGCCTACATGTTTAATCAAGTCAGTGATTTTCATATTGCCAAACTAAATACATTTAAGATACTGTAATACTGCAGTAGGTGATAGCTTAAATACATTTACAAATTAGACGAACAAGTAATCAAACAGCACGAAAGTAAATTTCCAGTTTTCTCTTTTGGTATTAAATTAACCGTTCAGATCACAATTTACATGCCACATCGGCCGAAGAAAATACAAGTCATATTGTAATTATTAACTTGATATTGCAGCAAATATTACATGAATGTTGGCCTGTTATGGTGCTTAAAAATAATTCAATTTTATATAATAACTATATAACATACTCTATAAAGCATAGGAACGTTGACTCTGGCTGAATAATTTATTCATGACTGGTCTAAGTAATATTAAATATGGTGTTTCTTCAGAAAAGCTACCCCACCCAACGTACTTGTTAAGATATAACACTCGAGAGGACGAGGACGCACTACTGGGAAACTAACCATTTCTCTTCGTCCTGGACCTCTCGCATGTTATATTGGTAATTAGTAACACGTTTGAGGGAGGGACTACAACAATGCATTAGAATATACAGGTAAGTGTCAAAGGATTTTTGTGCTGAAAGTATTTGTGGCTGTGCACTAAAACCACGTGTTCATCACTATGTAAATATCACAGAAATCAATTAAACAAAATAAAATTATGCCTTCTTTGATGTAGCTTTTCTGGAGAATTACCTAAATATTAGCCTACTTAAACCTATCGTAGATCCAACCTAACATGTTGATCATTTTCTATTCATATAGCTGTAAATGTTGGTATCATGCATGAATTTTATGATATAACAATTTTTAGAAGTGTTATGTTATTGTTTGTTATTACAGCTTGGTTTTACTACAGCCACGAAAGTGATAAATTCACAGAAGGGGACCCCACTTGTGACACCAGGAAAACATAGACTACGTAAACATCCAGTGACTGATGCTGATGATTTTACGAAAGATGCAATTGCGAGATTTATTTATGACAAGTTACATAAAGGTAGGGAAGTTACAGGAATTATTGTGTTGATTTATGCAATGTAATTCTGATATTAGTCATATGTATAAAAATATGGCATAATTTTCATTTACTGTTACAGGGGAAGTACTAACAGCAGCAAAAGTTCTGGAACATATGAATGATGATTATGAAACATATTTATTTAGAGTATCCTTATCATCGGTGAAAAAAATTTTGAAAGAGATGAAATTTCTATGGAGCAAAGGGGATCCTTATACACATGTACGAGAAAGTGATGTTATTCGTTTTTAAGAGAATAAATAAGAAATGTGGAGCGTGAGAACCCTAAACCCGTAGTATTCTTGGATGAGACTTGGATTTTTATGAATGGTAAATTTCAATGTATTGTGAGACATTGAGTGATTGAATTTTTTACTAACAAATAGGTTAACACTTATGTGGAATATGAAATTGCAATTAATATAGGCTACTAGTAATGAATTCAGGTGGGAACAACATGTTTTGCAATTAATAGTTTCATATTATAACTAGAGGCTAGTTATAAAATTCTTGAACGGTTTTCCTGTCTTTAAAATTTTTGTGTCTCTTAGAGTGTCAATGTGAATTGCTTTTCTCTCTCTGTTTTTTAAGTAGGATCACCCACTTATTCATGAAATAAACCAGGTGAAGTTTCCAGTGACATGAATGGTGTTATTCGTAGACCAACAAATGAGGGTGGAAGATTAGATGCCAGAACGAAAGGTGGATTTATACTCGGTAAGTTATATTGATTTATATTTTACATAAATTTGGCAAGAGTAATTTTTTAAATCAGGGTACAAAAATATAAAAATTGGTGACTAAATAAAAACGTGGGAAAGCCTTTCACCAAAGAGGATCTCATGTCATGTCATGTTATGTTATGTTATGTTTTATTTTCTTTATTTAAATGCTGTGAATTCATGTGACGTAATTATATGCCCAGGTATAATTTTTATTGCAGGTGCTGATTTAATTTTTTCATGCAATTGAAAGAAAAGTCAGGACTACCATAGTGCTATGAATAGCCCTGTAGTTGAGAAGTGGGTGCAAACACAGTTGTTAACCTGAGAACATTAGGGCAATGCGTTATTGTCATGGATAGTGCTGCATATCATAGTAGACTTGTGAAAAATCAGCCAACAACAAAATGGAGGAAAGAACAGCTACTGGTGATTGCAACTGAATATAATAGATTTGTTGTACTAAATGATAAGAGTTGATGGTGTGAAATCACCTTTTGATATTACATTGCAATATTAATTTCCATACTTTACAGTCATTATTATTATTATTATTATCATTAGTATCATAACTACTACTACTGCTACTATTACTACTATTACTATTACTATTACTACTACTACTACTACTACTACTACTACTACTACTACTACTACTACTACTATTGCAACCGTTTCTCTTATTTCTCATAATTAGGCATACTTATAGATGCTACTTTTTTCTTTCAGGTGAAATTGAATCTACATAAGAATCCTAAAACAACAGAGCCTTGCCAATTACTGTTCTGAAGCGGCCTTGTCTTATGTGTTGTGTCTATATACAATTAATTCTTTCAGTTTTTTTTCCCCTTTAATGTAATGAAGTTGTTGGTTGATTGATACCAAGTGTTCAGCAGTTGATGTCATTTGTTATCTTGCACTCCAATATTTAACCTGATGATTGAAAGCTGTGTAAAGTTAAACAGTCAAGACAATGATCCATATCTTCATTGAGATTTCAGAAATGGCATGGGGAGATTCTGAAATATCAGTTCTTTGTAAATATTTGAGACAATCATGGCCTGTGATAATATGAGTACTGCCACTGTAGATTTTCAAAGAAGTTCAGTTATTAAATTAGGTGTATTATATTTACTATGTATTGTACTATATTTTTGTTTCGCTTAATTGATGAATTATATATGCTGTAAATTGAATAGTAGTCTGTAGGCCTATAGCTTAACTGATGAATTGTATGTGCTGTAAATTAAATAGTAGGCTGTATACCACAAGTGATGAATTGTTTATGCTTGTAATGTGAAGTAATTTGCATGATATTTATTATCAATTTCTGTATATTTCAACTGATTGAATTGTTTATACTTTTAAATTGAATTAACTTGCTTGCTATGTATTATATTTTATAGCTTAACTGATGAATAATTGTTTAGGTTTGTCAATTTAATAATCTGAGTGCCATGTACTTCATATTTTTAGTGGAGCCACCAATGTAGCTTAGTCGGTAGACTCGTTGGCCTGCAAATTCAGAGCTGCACTCGAGGGTAGTTTGGATCCCCCATTTGATCTGATTAGTTGGTTTCTTCTGAGGATTTTCCTCCATCGTGGAGTGGATGCCGGATGGCCTATTGCAATTTTTTTCATTTGCTTTAGAATCATTCCGATTTTTGTTACCACATTGTCATGTTCTGATCTTGTTATTCTTTTAACAGTGTGGTAAGATGCAGGTATAGATAACCTTACAGTAATTTTGCTACCTTTCAGCTACCTCATTACCTCCCACTCCATAAAGTTCATGGATCCACGGAAGTACCAGTCGTCGATGTAATTCGACCATTTTGCTTAAAATATTAAAACACTGTAAAATATTGAGATTTCATGCTGTTACGTCCAATACTGCAGCAAGAATATCTGATTTTGAATCTGATAGTATGACAGCTTTCTCAGATTTATGAAGTCGATACTGGAGATTTTGTAAGCTTAAAAGTGTATCTAAATTTTCACTATCAAAATTAGTCAGTGTTTGAAGTTAGTTAGTTAGTTAGTTAGTTAGTTAGTTAGTTAGTTAGTTAGTTAGTTAGTTAGTTAGTTAGTTAGTTAGTGGCGTTTAAAAAGGGCGCGTCAGCTACTACGGCTATTTGCGCCTTTATCTAAAATCTTTCACTAAACACAAACACAATACAATAACCAGAATGTTTAAAAAAACTAAAAAGCGTTGTCACGGTTAAAATGGTGCAAACAAGTGTTTGAATATAATTCCCTGTAAAAGGGAATATACTGGTATTGTACTACAACACCACTACATCTATGGCTTGGTAAACAGGATCCATCTATAAAAAAATACTGTATGTAGTCACTCACTGACCAGATCATTTATCGTTTCTAATGATTTTTAAAATGTCTGGAGAAGTATCACATTTCTTAACATCATCTGTTAAAGTTAACTTATATACTATTCATTTTGAAATAACTTGGGATTGTGTTTTATTAGTAAAGTTTCCCTTAATTGAGCAAGTTTGAGTTCTCCAAGTAGAGTCAAAAAGTCTGTTGGGATTTTGGCTCAGTTTATTAATATTTGTGGACTGTGATTTTTTGTTCTAGAGAACCATATTATCTGCAAATGATGAGATTATCATAAGATCTATTTCATTAGTTAGACCATCGACATTAATATTGGAAAATGTATTTCTGAAAACAACAATGTGGGAAGCCCAGATGAATCTGTCTCTATTTACATATTTGTGACAATGAATCAAATAATCAAGTCACAGGCCCAGTGTAACACTTTATCATGGACACCCTAAGTTTGCAATTTCTTAAGTGATTTATATCTACAGAGCCATATGATACTTGAAAATAAATTAAAATTGTTAAGGTGTTTTGTTTTCTGTTTAAAATATCTTTAATATCTTGACTAAAATTTAAAATCTGTCCATTTGTTGAATGCAATTCTCTAAAGTCAACTCAATAAGATGAAAGTTAGTTACTAGATTCCAGGAACCAGTTCAATCTATGAAATCATCTCTTCCATAATTTTGGCTATCATACTAGTAAGTGGTATCTGTCGATAACTCGAAAAGATATTAGTTGAATAATTGCTTTTCAAAATTGATGTTATGATAGATTTTCTCCAGACAGATATTGTATTTCAGATGAGATTACAAGATAAAAGTAGTGAGTTTGCTTGTTTGCCAACATGTTTAAGAAAATCAGCATGTGTATTGTCTGGACTTGGAGATGTTTTGGATCTTATGTTATTAAATTAATAGTAATATTCAGTTCTTGATTAAATATTGTTACATAAAGTACATAGTAGATTTAATATTTCTTTCAGTTTTTCCTTAATAGTCTGACGTACACAGATAAAACTAACAACCACACCACCAACTAATCTAATAGAAATTAAAATATAATTAAATGTAGAAAAAGTAATTAAAATTATAAATACACGTAATAAACCATAACCCCCTAATTTCAACAATATACTATTTTATTCCCTTTTACAGCTTGTAGATAATTATTAATTATAGTTATTACTTATTAGCATAATATTTATTGAACTTATTGGCTATTTCACTTCGTTTGAAAGATGTTATTGTGTACAAAAAGCATTTTTTGATGATCGTTTCATGCTGTATGTTGTGTATAAATCTATGATTTCTGGCCATCTGTTCTGTGTAATCCATCTTTTGTATAGAATTAATAAAATACTCTTTTGGTAGTAATTGTTTTATTAATTGAGTATTTAATTTTCACCAGCTCACATTTCTTGAATCATTTGTTTTTTCTTATTTAAATTTAGGACACAAGAGCCAAAAAGAGACTTCACAGTTATGTATCATACATTTTTTCAATGACAGACGTGGAGTTGCAGAAATAATAAGTGTAAGTGTAACATTATTAAGCAATTTACAAACAAATGAAATCTTTAAAAAGGTATCTAGAAGTGAAATTACTTATGGCTTTTAAGGACCAAAATTATTTTTGTAAGTTGATTTATTATTATTTCAGTTTTAGCCTAGTTGTATTATCCATTTCCTTACTAATTTCAAAAGATAATCAGAAGTTCATTCGAATTCCAACCAAAAGTCAATTGGTTATTAATTTATCTACCTTTAGGAAGTACAGTATATGTACGCTGGAATCTTTGAAGTGAAGTGACAATAATTTAATTGGTCTTGGAACAGATTTGATTCTTGAATATTATATACTATACTTTGTTGTATATTTACGTATAGTAACCTATTAATGCTAATACTAATAATAATGTAAAGGAATAAAAGAATAGAACATAGCAATACATTTCTCATTATTATTATTATTATTATTATTATTATTATTATTATTATTATTATTATTATTCTCATTATTATTGAAACTATTTAGAATAACCTTCCAACATTAAGGTAAAGTACGGTGAGTAAAGAAGTCATTCAGTACATAGGATCGTGATTTTACTACATGTGGTGATATCTGGTAACAGTTGGCAACACTGACAAGGCGGAAATATTTGCTGTTTGGGAACTGAACTTACGTGATCCTCACTATATAGCTATAACGGCTACGGTTGCGGACATGTGCACTCAAAGAGCAGCTGTAACAATAACCAATTAAGTGAATATAGGTAACATTACAAGATGTCAACATCGTCTCTTTATAAGTCACAATCGGTATCTATCTTCACTGGAACTGTCCTCATATTTAAATTTTAAATATTTAAATTAAATTAAATTAATATTTAGTATAAAACGCTATGTGACTTCCTGACTCTGTAGCAATAACACGTGTTCAGTTCAGCACAAGAAGATAATACGTGCGCATGCGCATAGTGTTGGTGGTGTTATTGGAGACGGGGAGAATGCTGGGAAAGGGAGCATACGTTATCTGCGCGAGACAGTCACGCCCGCTGATTTCTGCGCACTGAGTTTTGTTTGTTGGATGCCTTTACCAATATAAGTAATCTACAAAACATTTCAAAATAAAAAATAAATAAATAAATAAATTAGAAAGTGACTGTAAAGACAATGATGGTATGTTGAAACACCCCTGTCTACAAGTTAGGTGTCCATTTTTGAGCCTCAGTTACTGATAATGCATAGAAAGAATAAACTGTATGATGTTTTTTCTTCTTATTTTATGTAATAAGAAATAAAACTGTTTGTAAACATTGTTGCTAGTTACCATTGTTGATAGTCTCAGTTTTACAACAATGTTCATTATTGAGGTTCATTTACTGTCCTATTATCATTTTGTGAATAAATATACTTGAAAAAGGAACAGAAATACTTATTATCTCTAATCAGTTGGGATGAAGAAACACCCTGTAGTCGCTTATGTAGCAAAATGTATCCAGTCCTCAGAAAATTAATGTGGGTTAAGAGAAAAAGAAAATAGACTAGAACATTAATGCGAGAGCTGTGATACGGTGTAGGGGAACCATGAGGATCCGACTGCGCGCAAGAAGCGGCATAAGTAGCAACGATTTTCAAGTCATTATATTTCGTAAATTAGGAAAAGCGAAACGAACGAATATCACTGTGTTTCTGAAGGAATGAAAATTAGTTTAAATATGCATTTTAATTAAATTCAAGTTCCGCGACCTGGGACGGTTCCCTTGTTAGAGAATCGAATTCGGGTGCGTAGAACTAGAGGATAGAAACGCTGACAAATAGCGGAGGACCATTCGTAATTATTAAAACTACTAGTTGACTACAGAACACTCGTTTCGATGTATTGGCAGGTCTGGAGGGCAGGCAAGTTATAGCAACAAATTAAGTAGTCAGCACAGCTGTGGATAGGTGGGTTGATAGTTAAATTACAGCCCTGCAATAAGTTCCTTTAAAATGAAGTAAAGCCCACCTTCTGCTTCATGCGCACGCTTGCACCCAGCAATCAGGCGGAGCATGACGCCATTTCTTGTCCACACTATAGCAAAGCAAGGAGGCTTTAATAGCAGAGCAGAAAGCTAGTCGGAAGTTGGTTCGTAAGTGAGTGGAGGTGCGGAACTCCGATCAGGGATACGGGTCGAAGGTTTGTGGAGTGCAGCAGTCCTCGATTTTGCTTCCGAAGTCTCCACACGACGCTTATTCTGCTTTCGTCTTGGTCTTCATCTTCATCTTAATCGCTTGCGGCTTAGACCTACTCAACATGATTCTTGAAGGTACTGTGACATAGCTTCTTTTTCCTCGCATTTCATACTGCCCTAGTTTTGTAGCGGGTGACCGATATCTGAGAGGGGCACAGATGATTTTGAAAGAGAACAAACGGTGCTGCGTTAGACACAGTATCAAGCGTAGGCCTATCACTTCATACGGCTTTACCTTAGTTGTCAATCGAGTAGGCCTAACACAAATTAGTTCCTCGTTTTTTTCCCCCACATTTATAATATTTACATCTTTATTGGCAATATTTGTCGTGTTATAAAGTATTATTCTGAATATTAAATACAAGCTCGGAGGTTTCATTTATGCGATATTTAAGACATGCAGTTTATTAAACAAAAATGTTCACTACTAATACTTGATGACAATGTGTGATATATGGTGTTTTTAAGTAACACTTTTTATGAAATACCTAAATCTTCAAGTAACAGCATTTTAAAATAAATAAATGATAATAGTGCACCAAATTAACTATTTCAAATTATACATTTGAATTAATAATAATTAACATTGTACAAAAAATTTGCATAGGTTAATTTAATGATATTTTTATCATAGCCTGTATATTTTATAACAAAATATTCACTCGTCTGTTAAAATTAATAATATGCAGAAAGATCATATTTTCTGCCGTACAGAAAACTGCAGCTTCATTTGTTTAAATAAAAATATTTTTAAGAACACTGCACATTTTAAAGCAGTACCTTTTGTATTGTATTTTATTGTATTGTATAGTATAGTATTATATTGTATTGTATTGTATTGTGAATGCAATTACTGGAATTATGAAGACTTTAAAACCACAGGCTTAAAACTACAGCAGTATGAAAAAATATAGTAAAGCCCCCAAAACAAAAATAGAGGTAATCAAGATAATGCATACTTTGTCATTATAATGTTCTAAACGCATCGCAATCACTACTTTATTTACTTACTTTCTTTACTTATCGGAGGTTCATTGCCGTCCTCACATAAGCCTGCCATCGGTCCCCATCCTGAACGCGAAACTAGGTAGTCCGGGTTCAAATCCCGGTCGGGGCAAGTTACCTGGTTCAGGTTTTTCCGGGGTTTTCCCTCAACCCAATATGAGCAAATGCTGGGTAGTTATCGGTGCTAGACCCTGGATTCATTTCACCGGTATTATCACCTTCATTTAATTCGGACGCTAAATAACCTGAGATATTGATACAGCGTCGTAAAATAACCCACTAACCCTACCATCATATTCCATCTCCCTCAAAGCAATTTTTATATTATCCTCCCATCTACGTCTCGGCCCCATCCCAAGGGTCTTTGCCCCTCAGGTCCAAAAACATTCTATATGCATTTCTGGATTCACCCACAAGTGCTACATACCCTGTCCATCTCAAACATCTGCATTTAATGTTCCTAATTATGTTAGGTGAAGAACACAATGCGTGCAGTTCTGCATTGTGTAATTTTCTCCATTCTCCTGTAACTTCATCCCTCTTGCTCCCAAATATTTTCCTAAGTACCTTATTCTCGAACTCCTTTAACCTCTGTTCCTTTCTCAAAGTGAGAGTCCAAGTTGCACAGCCATACAGAACAACCGGTAATAATATAACTGTTTTATAAATTGTAACTTTCAGTTTTTTTGAGAACAGACTTAATGACAAAAGCTTCTCAACCGAATAATAACAGGCATTTCCCATATTTATTCTGAGTATGCCTATAATTTCCCCCTCAAGTGGCATTTATATTTCTTACTGTTGGTCCAAGGTACTTGAATTTTTCCACCTTTTCAAACGATAAATTTCCAATTTTTATATTTTCATTTCGTACTATGTTCTGGTTACGAGACATCATCATATACTTTGTTTGTTTCGGGGTTTACTTCCAAGCCTTAGTTCTTTATGACTATTAAAATAGTATTTCTGGTATTAGGGCCTATTTAATTTAACTGAATTTTCGTTAAGACTCACGCGAAATATATTTGAATTTTTCCACCTTTTCAAACGATAAATTTCCGATTTTTACATTTTCATTTCGTACTATGTACAAGGTACTTGAATTTTTCCACCTTTTCAAACGATAAATTTCCAATTTTTATATTTTCATTTCGTACTATGTTCTGGTTACGAGACATCATCATATACTTAGTTTTTTTTGGGGGTTTACTTCCAAGCCTTAGTTCTTCATGAGACGAAAACGCAATATGGCGAACGCCAGTAGGGGAAGTTATCCCCACTCACATGAAATGTGCATTCGACACAACACTAGCCTATCACCTAGAGTGTGTGGTGAGCTTGTAGGGGAAAAGTGGAAAGGGATCGTGGGCGGAGCTTAGCGTTCGCCGTATTGCGTTTTTACCGCGAAAACAAAATCATTTACTATGTACAGAAATAACATAAAATTAATTTCTACGTCGCACAAGGAAATATATTTTTGACGCTCGAAAAGTGGGATATGACTATTAATGAATTAGGCCTAGGTGTACACGGTTTAAACGTGTATGTTTAACTTCGGAGCAGGCATAATTTTGCAAAAATACTCATAAAAGAGCTCTTCGTAATTATTGTAATAGACTTTAATATTAATTCGAAATGTACGAACGTGTGTAGGTTATTTCAAATTCATAAAAATGTGTGTAGTGAGACTCGTGTTAAAGTAAGTAATAAAACTATTACACTAGCTATATGCCTATCATGTAAATTTCAAGCAACCAACAGCATTATAAGTGGAAGGAAAGTATTTTTAACAATAACTTCCGATCACAAAAGTGCTTCATATAACTGATATTTGAATAGACAATCCTTCACAACAATTTTCAATCTGGTATTTCGTGGCTTTCATATTATTTGTTACTTGGAAGTAATTCACCCTATACATTTTGCGGTTATAACGTACATTTTTTCTGCTCTTTTCCGTAAGGGATAGGGTTGTATTTGCTTTATGAAATAAATAGTTTAGTTGTCTTTAAACTCAGAAATATTCATCTGAATAAGTTTTTAATTTTGGACAATTCTATACATAGGGCTACTATTTAGTCTACTTTATATATATATATATATATATATATATATATATATATATATATACTCTTTGTTATTTCTTCATAATTTCATACGGTAATTCGCAAATACTAGAAATTACTGTAGGAAGACAATACAGATTGGAGAGATAATTATGTAAATAATAAATAATTTCTCTAATACAATCAATTTTTAGACATATGCCTACCTAACTACTAACATAATTCCAATTTATCACTCTACATTATGTAAGGAAGTTCTGGAATGAAATTATTAGAACTGATTTTCAGCAAATTGTAATTTTGTGTGTGTGTGTTTTTTTTTTTTTTTTTTTTTTTCCAAATAATGGTTTTATAATTTGTATTAAAATTATAATTCACGTGCAATATTTCCGGTTAAATATTTTACTCGATCGTGTTAAATATATACAAAATCTATTTGAGTAGAAATTGCAGTACATTGATACACATATAGAGTGAATGCCGAAAATCCCTCTTTCGTGTGAGGGATGACGGAGTAAAAATCTCAAAGTGTGTTTTTATACAATCAAAACATTTCCTCTTTGCAATACGTATATTATAAAAAATAAGACTACAAGGAGTGGGCCTAATTATGATTAAATTGTAGTAATGGTTTAGTACCTGTATTTTAACAAAATTCTTCTGTTTATGTATATATGTATGTATTGTGTGATTACCTGTAGGCTAGACTTGTACTTTTATTCAGTGGAATGGAGTTTTGGGAAAACTCGCCAAGAAGCAAATAATCCCAACGCACGCTTTTCATTTTAAGTTTATAAATAAAGAAGAACGTTCCCTCCTCAGAAGATTTTTATCACTTAAAAATGAATATTACTGTGTTAATGAGCCGGGAAAAGGTAGTAATTTAGAGAATAACATTACTCATATATGGTACTGTGCAGTAGAATATAAACTAAACAGCTTCATTATTTAAAACAGAATGTGTGCCCTATCCCTATCGTCGAAAGTTTCGATGAAAAATAAAACACCTGCACAGAATTATTATTTGCGGAAGTGCGAGTTATGAATGCATTAAATAAGAGATCCCGCATTATACTGTTATTTACGACAGAAATTTATTTTATTGCTGTGATTATGAAACTACATGATTTGAAGCAAAGATATTTCAGAGTAAATCTTTATTTCTTTAAACGAGTAAAGCATAGTATTAAAATATGAGCCTTTTCATTTTTCCTAGCACAATGATAAAAACTGTTCTACATAAGATTGAAGTTCAAATCGGAATAAATCATTAGCAGCATAATGCTTTGTGAATAAATAAAATATCCAATCATTCCGGTGTCGCCGTTTTCTGGAAACCAAACGCCATTTCTTTCTGTTCATCCATTGGCCTGGCTCTAATCCTCGAGCATCCATAGCTGCTAGTACATCCTTCAGCCATATCTTCAATGTCCGTCCTTTTTTCCTTCTTTCTGGTGGGATCCATTCCATAATTATTTTTGGTAATCATTGTTCTGGAATTCTTCTGATATGGCCATACCACTGTAACCTTTTCCCTTTATATTACATCTATAATGTCTGGCTCATCTTACACTTCAATAATTTCTTTTATTCGTCTATTTCTTATTTTTTCCATTTTAAATTTCCCATCTGACCATCTTGGGACATCCATTTCTGTACTTAAAATCCTTCTTGTTTCCCTAGTTGGAATTTTCCAAACTTCAGCTCCATGTGTTAGGATACTTTGGACTATGATTTTATATATTTGCAATTTTCTATTTTTTTTTGTAATATTTTTGCTCCACCAAATAGAATTTAGAGCATTTGTTGATTGTTTTATTTGAGTAATTCTGTTTTTAATTTCCATTGTATTATCTCCTGAATGGTCTATCTTTGTGCCTAAATAAGTGCATTCAATATATGGTTCTAATTCTTCTCTATTATCAAATTTTAATTTTCATTTCCTTCTCCTATACATAAATATTTAGTTTTCTCTTTATTTATGGAAAGTTCCTATTTTTCATATTCATCTTCTAGGTTTCTTGCCATGTGTTCCATATCATGGTGATCTTGAGCTAATAATACTTGGTCGTCTGCAAAATTCATTGAGAATATATGTGTGTTTTGAACTGATCTACCCATTTGTTGGCATTTCCTTCTCCAGTACTTTAATACTTGTTCAAGATATATTTTAAATAGCGTTGGAGATAAGCTGCACCCTTGCCTTAATCCCTTTGTTACTTCGAAGTCCTCTGTAATCTGATTTCCAATCTTTATCTTCGAAACCGATTCTTTATATAATGATTTTATGACTTCTATTAACATTGTATTGATGTTTGAATTGTCTAAAGTTTTTCATAACATTTTTTGAGGAACATTATCATCTGCTTTAGTTTGGTCAACGAAGAACAGATATGTCTCTGTTAGTGGCTTTGTTTTAAATAATTTTTGGAAATGGAGGAAAAAAATGTTGAATATTTCCAAAA
This sequence comes from Periplaneta americana, assembly GCF_040183065.1. Classification (NCBI taxonomy): domain Eukaryota; kingdom Metazoa; phylum Arthropoda; class Insecta; order Blattodea; family Blattidae; genus Periplaneta; species Periplaneta americana. The sequence goes on from NC_091121.1 coordinate 128,476,688, forward strand.
TTTTACTGCTGTAAGCTGTACCTAACCCCTTAAAGGAGAATAAATATGTCAAATGCCTGCTATTATGTTGAGAAGCTTTTGCCATTCACTTTGCTTAAAAAATGAACATTTATTTATAACACAGTTATATTACTGGTTGGTTTGTTTGGTTATGAAACTTGGAGAGAGGAATAGAGGTTAAGGGTGGTCGGGAATAAGGTGCTTAGGAAAATATTTGGGGATAAAAGGGATGAAGTTACAGAAGAATGGAGAAAGTTACACAACGAAGAACTGCACACATTGTATTTTTCACCCATTATTATAGGAATATTAAATCCGAACGTTTTGGATGGGCAGGACATGTAGCATGTATGGGTGAATCCAGAAATGCATATACAGTGTTAATTGGAAGACCTGAGGGGAAAAAAAATACTTTGGAAAGGCCGAGACGTAGATGGGAAGATAATATTAAAATGGATTTGATGGATGTGGAATATGATGCCAGGAACTGGATTAATCTTGCTCAGGATAGGGACTGATGGCGGTCTTATGAGAGGGATGCAGTGAACCTCCGGGTTTGAGAGCTGCAAAATAGCGTTTACAACCGGTTTGAATTCAAAAGGTCGGAGCTACAACCGGTTAGGTTGAACATCAACCGAATTTTCGATTGTCGGGCGATTACGCCTGATGTACTGTAGACTAGATAGGAAATCTGGCGCACTTAATCATACATGAAACTGACATTTTTCGAATACACAACCGGAGTAACAACTGAAGGAAATTTACGTTGTCTTATTTTTAAAAAGTGTTTGCAAGTATTCCTACAATTGACTCGACACTTTAACACATCATATATTTTCTTTGTTATTTTTAACTTGCAATAACTTCATAGGTATCGTTTATTTTTAAAATGTTTAGAGTTTTACTAATAAAAGTTGCTTATAGATATGTTAAACAATGGTATAGTTACCAATAAACGCTACATAGCTGGTGTTTTACTATACTAGTGTTAAACAGTATACGTCATAACTTCGTCATTATTTTATTACGTCGTAACTCTTTCTCGTCACATATCTACTGAATCTCCTTCGATTTGTATAACCCGATAATCGATATTACATAAGTGTTTAGTATTTATGTAAGATCGCGGATGGTTTATAGCACAAATCTCACACAGAAATAAATGGGAAGGGGGAAGAAAATACGATCTCCAAATTGGGACAATACAGAAAAATTAAGTACCATATACAGTACTTTAATACGTCATTGTGTACAGTATATTAATAAACGTCTTGCATATTAAGTAGGCATTATATTAATAAGCCATGAGAATACTCAGGTGATATGTTATAATACCATAAACCTTTGTTTTGATCATAAGTAGAACGAGATATATGCGGTACTCATTCTGGCTAAAAGGACAAAAAGGAGATATTGTAGATTATTGTTTAGTCAACTGTCCGAAGACAGGTCTGAACCTCTGAAGTGATACTAAAAAGGCACCACTTATAAGGGAACTAGGTCAGGAGATAATGGGGTAGGGTAGCCAGTTCCTTTTCCTCTTCATTGCATGCATCGCCGACTAGTCGAACTTCTGATATAAATGTCTAAATAATGGTTACTGGAAGGGACAAGTTTTCTCTTATTAATTTATTGCAAATAGAAAATTTATTTCTTTCATAGTGAAGAAAACGACATTTCCACTTACAATATTCAACTCCTAAATTTACAGTTATGAGCATTCCACTCGCTCCAGAGCCCTGTTTTCTTATATTAATGAAAACTTGACACCATTTTGTGACTTCTTTGGTGTAGCTTTTGCAGAGAATTATATAAAATATTGATTCCAATTATCTGTGATCTTTATTTTTAATTATTCAGTTTAGTGGCAAGCGCATTTAGTAACGAAAGTAAAGCGTACTTTAATCCATTCTCTACCCCAACAGGACAGGGAAGGATATATTAAAAAAAAGGCATGACCTATTCAATTTCCTGAATTCGGACAGATAATATATCATATAATAACCGTATTCATAGATCTGGACCTACTTAAAATTTAGTCAATAGGCCTACATCATTTCTTACCCATGTGCAAAACTTCGACGTGATATTAAAATTTGTAGTTCAGAACTTAGACTCTTTAAACAAATTTTGATTTTTCTCTTTTGAAATAATCCCAGTTTCTCACAGACATGGAAACACTGTCACAACTGACAGTACTAAAATGTAATACAGATTACACCAAGAATGAATCAATTAAAAATAATGGAGAGCTACGAACGCTATGCAACAAATTTGATTCTATAATCTTGAACCACCTTTCAAAGTCGTTTATTGTTCCGCGACGCGACGGTACCAGTGTGATGCAGACAATTCGATGATGGCCATTTCAATGCTTGCAAACTTTGGATATTACTTCCTTGCAGAATGTGGATCGTGGATCGAAACAGATGGCAATCTGAAGGCGCAAAATCAGAGCTATATGCCGAGTGTTGTAGCAGTTCGATTGCTACTATAGTCGCGAAACTCTTATTTTCGGCAGCCAATCACGTTGCAGGTCGACTATATTTAAACGTCTGCGTCTTTTCATTCGTTGCTGTACTTGTTAAGGCTCTTTAAGTACTGGGTATAATCGTTCGTCATTTTGGTTCTTTCGTTGCCATTCGCAACAAGCAGACGAAAACTATATATCTCTGCCGCACCGTTAAACATTATCACATCGTAGCTCCTATGAGAGTCAATCAATCGCGCTGTAATTTTTAGAATTCATTGGTAAATGTCTTAGGAAAGCATAGGAAAAAATTAGGAATCAAAATCTTTGTTGGAAAGCGAGAAAGCAAAATTAGGAAGTTCGAAGTGACCGGTTCAAAATAGATTTTTTTTTTATTTTAGTAGGTTTTACGGCGCTTTATCAACATCTTAGGTTATTTAGCGTCGAATGAGATGAAGGTGATAATGCCGGTAAAATGAGTCCGGGATCCAGCACCGAAAGTTACCCAGCATTTGCTCATATTCGGTTGAGGGAATACGTCGGAAAAAACCTCAACCAGGTAACTTGCCCCGACCAGGAATCGAACCCGGGCCACCTGGTTTCTCGGCCAGACGTGCTAACCGTTACTCCACAAGTGTGGACTTCAAAATAGACATTGACATCCTCAAAGGTTAATAAGCGACAAACTTTTTTTTATTTTTCACTTTAGATGGGAGTTAAAGCGAGAGAAATCTTTATAAAGAATGGAAATTACTTTTAAAAGTGGCTGCTACTCAAAATATTTACTTGTTTGCAAGTTAAACAAAGGATCGATTTTGCTTCGCGGAGAACTAAAGACTCAAGTTTTGTCTGTTAAGGAGAAAGAACGGGTGGTTGATTATTACAGGAATCCTGCGTTGCTTTCAGTGTTTACAAAATCGTGGTCTGAGAGAGTCAAGATTCTATTGTACATTTTTGGTGAAAATGAGTTGTTTTATCGAAATGGATTTTACTTTTCATGTACGTTTAACACACAGAATATTTGTAATATTCGTTATTTTTGCTCCTATTAATATTTTGTTAGAATTTTCACGTTATTTGAGAAATACAAGGTTCCATTTCAATCTTTCTTTCCTTAGACCAGGCATGCCAGAAATCAGACTCTGAATGTGCAGTTATGAGCGCGAATCGCCGGTCTGTGCGGACTGCACCATTCAAGCGTTGCTCTTACCAGTTCTTAGCTGGAGGGGTGTACAATAATCTATTCTGCGCTCTTAGTGTTGGATTAAATAGGCATTTGGACATTATAAACACACTTAGCAGAAAGAAAAAAACACTGTTATTATCTGTGTCTATGTTTGATAATTGTAATACAAGAAACATTAGGCTTACTCAGTTATACTTCACAAAGTAGTGATTTGTAAAGCAAGTTTTTATACTGAAATTATTTGCTTGCTATATGTCAATATAAATTAACATTAATATTAATCAATAATGTAAATTAAGCTTAGAATTTAAATTCACGTATAGTTTATTTGAAAAACTTTGAGAGCAAGTATCGACAAGTTGAGAGCGTTACTGAAAGGAATTAAAAGTGTAGTTCACAAGCTGTGAAACGATGACATTTTCTTTACGTCAGGTTTAAAGATTTATTAATGCAAGCTATATTAATATAACGTAGTGACGTGAGATAGAAAATTTGCCATTATATATTTTTCAAAAATTTTTCCGCCTTGCAAATAGTTGCTTTCTTCGCTCCTTACAACCTCAAGAGCCTCACATGTATTCCTCACTATATTCTCATCACTTACCAGCTTATGAAATGGAAGTCTTAAGTCGTCTAACCTTTGATGGCTTGTTAGTACAGACTCCAAAACAAAGTCATTTTCAAGTTTTTTTTTTTTTTTTTTTTTTTTTCGTGAGAGTACTGATTAAGAAATAAGCGCTGTCGAATATCATATTTTGATAACTTTACTGATTTGATCTAAACTGTCACAAGATTATTACCACGACATGGGACGATGAAAGCCTTTCATTTTAAAATAATTATTATTGGCTGAGGAAAACATAACAGTTATGTTATTCCTGATTCCTCTTCTTCGTTATATCTGTGGACTCTTCACTTTATTTTTCATAAAGCATTCACAGTCACAGTTCAATCAGCACCCGTACTGATCTGTGTTACTGGAACAAAAGCTAATCTGTTATTGCAGGTACTGTACAGCCCTGACGCGATCCCCTCCAACCTGATTCACTCCCTCCAGGTAGGGGAATAGGAACTGCACATCCCACAGAAACAACTGCACTATGTGCGCGATTGCACAATGTGCAGGGTTGTGGCATGCCTGCCTTAGACTTTTATCTATGGATACTAAAATTTACAGTGCGATTGATTGACTGTCATAGGAACTACGACGTGATAATGTTTAACGGTGCAGAAAATTAATAGCATTGTCTACTAACCGCAATCGGCAACGAAAGAACTAAAATGACGAACAATTATACCTACCTAGTCTTTACAGAGCCTACACTTCGTAAGATGTAAGCAAAGAGGAGGAACCGGAAATAACAGCGACGCGACTATAATTCCTGGATTTTTTTCCTGGTTGTTACAGTAGGGGACGGTGGGTTTGAAAGTTGAGGAAGCCAAAACTTGACTGATGAGAATATAAAAATATAAGGCCTGTGACGTACCTCATTACCAAGCGCAGAATTTATAGGTTTTAAGAAACTAAAATTTGGTTTTCCAATTTATGTTTTAGGATTTTAAATCTTATGTTTTTTATGTTTAGGAATTTATATGATTTTACGGGAAAAAAATAAAAATGAACAAATAGGCCTACAGTTAATATATATTACAACGGCTTGGTAAAGATTGACTCTCGTTAGGATATTTTAAATCCTAATCTACGAATTAGGTCTTTTTAGGTCATACTGAATTTAAGAATGTTACTATTTGCTACAAAAAAACGAATAAGAAAAGCAATATTTCGAGAGTAACGAGATAGCAACAAAATTGATTCGAACCTAAGAATCCGGGGCTTGATCATTACTATTACATAGTCTAATTTTACAGCAAATTAACTCGACGATCCTCTTTGTTCTCAAATCGATCAATTAGGTCACAACATATTTAACAACTGCTACTAGAAGAAGCTAGAGACAAATCTGCATTTGTTTCTAAACTCTCGATATATTTAAAATACTGTGTAAATAAATATATATCGTAACACAAAAGAAAAACAAACAGGAACACCCGCAAACAAGAGAAAAATCTAACAACATAAAAGAAAGCTTTTACGCAGGGAGAGAAAACTAACAACATGTGACTTAAATTTCAAAAACCAAGAAGAGGGAAAGAGTGAGATCTTCCCAATACAGCCGAAACAGTTGTCAGCGGTGGGTAGGACGTCTCCAAATTCGGCTCCCCTCGCGCGTTCTAGTCAAGTTTAAACACTCGGCTAACCAGCTATCTTATTGGTTGAACTGCTGTTGTCATGGTTACCGGGGAGCAGAGTGATGTAGCCGATTCCTCTCTCCCGCTCTCGCATAGACACTGCAGGCTGCTAGATGTCGACTATAAAGATTACAGTGCTATCTGTTATTTTTCAGTACAAATTATTTGTACTGCCTACAGTATAGCATGCGGGTATCACCAACTGGATGTGATCGACTTCACGTAACTTACATCTTAGTCGTAGTGGATAGTAAAATTAATATAAAAGAAAAAATGTTCGTTATTTGATATAACTTGTTTGTGATCTTAATTCAGCTGGAATTATTACTGCCACATTGTGTTCTGGTAAAATATTAGGGGAGGCACGGCCTCCCTTGCCTCCCCTGAAAATCCGCCGCTGGGTTGTTAGAGCAATATGGGGTCTCGCATCGTCCTGTTGCAAGAGATTTCTATTCTGATTAACTATTGCCGACTACCTCTCTCTCAAAACGTCATGAACTCGTTATAGCTCTAGAGAATAAAGATCTGCATCGACTGCACGTCCGTTTGGAACAAACTCCCAGTGAATCGCACCTTCAAAAATTACACCAGACACATGACAATACTTTGGGGCCAAACAAATTTTCTATTTTATTTAACGACTACTTTGGCAGGCTGACAGGGCTCGAGCCACAGTTGCGGTAATATATCCATTCTTTCATCATGTGATAATTCTCCTGATAAATCTATCATTGATGACATTAGCGATAAGTTGACAGCAGATATCCACTCTGTGTCGAGCATGTTCAGGTATCAATTCATGAGGTACAGACCTACAACTTCTATATGGTTTTCTAAGCGTTTTAATGTGGCCACATATTGTATCTTTTTAAGCACCAAGTTCTTCTGACAACCTATGAGTACTTTTTTTTTATTTTCTTCCAAAACTCTGCGTGTATTCTCAGTGTCTATATCTTAGGTCGTTCAGGCCGTTGTATATCTTTAGTGTTTCCTACTCAATTATTGAAACGCTGGGACCGTCGTTGTGCTACACGCTCACTAACGACACCTTCATCCTCGATTCCACATATGCTTTGACCCACGGCAGCAGCTTTATAACTCTTAATCTTGTTTCCAATAGTAATTTATGACTCTAATCTCATATTTTATCACATCCTCCCACGTCCTCACAATACGTAGTAATAACCATAGCGTATTGTAAATTGCAGTGCCCAACTAAATAAAATCATAATTTGACAAAATAACAAACTCAAAAATCCAATAGGTCTATTACTTATAAGATGACCTTTATAAGTTTTAGAGTATCAAGATGGGTACACGAATTAATTGGTAAAAGAACGAAGAACGAAACATTAACCGTTACAAAAATTGAAACGCATAAAGAAACTTTATTTCTCTGTAAACGTTCGCTTTCTATTAACTATTTTTATATATTTGCACTATCAGAATTCATGTTCTCTTGACATAGCAAACAATTTAAAAGCCAGACAGGCCCATCCGAGATCAGTGAAAATGCATTAGTCTACATCTCTTATCCCTGCCACCATCTTTGTATGTAATTGGAATGTTCTTACTATGCACTATTTATTTGTGGGTGACCCAGCCTCAGAAAAGAATCCATCATCATAATCGCCAAAAAAAAGAAAGAAAAGAAGGCTATATGCCAATATAAGCGGCATTAACAAATAGTAGCCTATATATTGCGATACAAGCGTGGTAAGTGCATTATAACAGAATCGAGGAAAAGTTAGAGAAGACGAGACGAGATTCTGTTATGCACTTAACACATGTATTGCATACTATGTTTTGACCGATCTTAATAAAAAATAAATTATTATTAATCATTTGAATTTAAATAAATAGTTTGTTTTTGGACGCTAACATTTTCATGTCACATCGCCATATGTTATTTATCGATAGGTGTCATGCATTTGTTATTATTCGTATTTGACGATAGGTGTTATTCAAGTGTCATTATTCGGCGGCTATTGAGAAAATGTTTTAATAAAATAAATTATAGAAAGTTTAGTTTTGTCTTCGAAGAAGTAGATTGGTAACACATTAATTATACATCAAGATAAATAAATAGCATATATAACATGTTTATGTGTGACATTAATTATACATCAGTGTAAATAAATTGCATACCGGTATAAATTAATGCTCGAATACGTATTTTACTCCGAGTGGCGCTCAGAGCAACAACCGGAAGTCGTCAGAAATGGTTTTCACTCTTACGTCTTATCTACATTAATTCCTGTTTTCTTACAAATTTCCACTCCAATAAATTAATTTAGAAAGAGTACAGGTGTAATAAGACATTTAGTTATTTCCTCATAGCACAGTGGTGCGTGACACTTAGTTCGATACTTTTAGGTAAATAAGTAAAAGTTGAGTTGATTTGTTCACTTACCGCATGTGTGTTGTAAGTTTAACTTACAAAGCCCACTAACAACAATGGTAAGGCTGTTAAAAACACGATCGGCTAGAAAAGTAAATAGGAGAACTCGGCTCCGAAGTTACCGTTGAATAATGTTATGAAACTTATTAATAGAGGCATGCTTTGAATTGTATTAAATATTGCAGTATATTCGGGCATGTACTCAACAAGGACACATAGTATCTTATCCGTAAGATTAGATGATGCCACAGAGGACTACGTAACAGTCTTTTTCACAATAACACAGTTTTATTAATAAATTAAACCGAATTCTTAAAGCATAAATCTAGCTAAAATCTGATACATATTCCTATTTTAAAATCTCGTATTTACTTAGATATTTCATCTGCTATAATATATAGGTCTATAGATTCAACTCTTACATTTTGGACTTGGCAAGCAATTGAAGATGGGAAGTGATTGAAAATTGTTGTATATTTTGAATAATTATATAAGAACGTGCTACAATATTCATTATGGAATTAATTACATAGATAGAAAGCTCTTTATCTGCTCTTTAATTTACATCTAGGTTTGTAGAGCAGGCTCGTAGACAAACGCTATTCAACGTTAAAAATTATACATGTATTTTCCTTGAACGGCTTGCTTCCATAATACTACTAGTTATTGGGAAGTAAATAGGCCTAATAGGCCTATATTTTATTTAAGGGCATCATGATCAAGGGCAACAAATTACAATATTTTCATCCTTTTAAATCCCGGTTTCTTGAAATAGTTACAACATTATTTCAATATACCAGTACAAATAGCTGTTTTGCATGAATTTGGCATAAAATTAGTTACCGGTATAAAGCTATGCAACTGTGAGATGAGATTAATTTATTCACATGTGTTTTTTCAAGATCTAATGTAGCTAATAAATACGGATAAAGCTACCAGTAATTGTGATTTGTTAGTGTCCTAGGTTTTGCGGATAATAGGATGTTCCCCAATAACTTAGACAAAATTCACAGAAATAGAATTAGGCTAAATCTTAATTTGGAAGAAAAAGATTAATGCTAGAAAAGGTCAACTAGCAAAAGTTGAAATTCCATCTGGTTTTAATGTTGCCTCAATCTCTGCTGATGAGCATATAAAATAATTAGCATAGTTTTTAATGATGAAATTGTACCGAATACTGAAGGATTCGTACAACTACAAAGCAACTTTGCAGTTGTAAGAGCTCTTCATAGTAAGAACCAGAATGGAATCCGCTGCAGACATTGTGGTGAGCCAGAAACCCTTGAGCACGTTCTTGGTTCTTGTATTTATGGAAATCTATTACGTGATTCACTTCGACATCAGATAAGTTCTAGAATTTTCATTGTTTTTAAAGATCTAAATTACGAGGTTTATGAAGAAGTTACTTGCTTAGGCACGAGAGGAGACAGCTGGAGAGTTGAAATCGTAGCAATAGATCGTGATAAAGAGACCGCCCTCATTCTGAACCCTACTATAAGATTCGAGATTCCTTAAAACCAACCTGAGGAGACTGATATAAGAAGAGAGAAATCTATGAGCCAACGGTAGATTATTTCAAAATTAAATATTGTGTGTATGTATTCAATGCCTACCCACTACACTTATGTGATTCGGGTTCCGCATATTGAATTCTTTTCTATATGACTAGCCTGGAAGAGGAGCAATCTCAAGAAGTCAGTTTTCTAAGAAGAGGTAAGGTCAGTGCACTTACAACACCAAGGGCATATAATGTACCTTGGCCAATCTCTATACGAAATAATGAAATGGACAGACAGAATGAGAAGTCAAGAGTTGCTAGAAATAGTGTTTGAAGAAAGAATAATCCTGAAACTGATCAGAAGGGAAAAAGAAATCGGGTGAGTCACTGACTAAGAAGAAACTTCCTACTGAAGGATGCACTGGAAGGAATGGTGAATGCTAGAAAAGTTTGGGGGTAGAAGAAGATATCAGATGACACACAACATTAAGGTGTATGGATCATATGCTAAGACTAAGAGGAGGGGGGAAAATAGGAACTATTGGAGAATGCTGGGACTGTAGTGAAAGACCCTAACACTTTAAGCTTATATGCATTTCTTGATTCGCCCATATGTGCTACATGTCCTGCCCATCTCAAACGTCTGGATTTAATGTTCCTAATTATGTCAGGCGAAGAATAAAATGCATGCAGTTATGCTTTATGTAACTTTCTCCATTCCCCTGTAACTTCATCTCTCTTAGTCCCAAATATTTTCCTGAGAACCTTATTCTCAAACACCCTTAATCTCTGTTCCTCCCTCAAAGTGAGAGTCCAAGTTTTACAACCATACAGAGCAACTGGTCATATAAATGTTTTATAAATTCTGTCAGCTTTTTTAAGAGCAGACTGGATGGTGAAAACTTCTCAATCAAATAATAACACGCATTTCCCATATTTATTCTGCCTTTAATTTCCTCCCGAGTCTCATTTATATTTGTTATTGTTGCTCCAAGATATTTGAATTTTTCCACCTCTTCAAAGGATAAATTTCTAATTTTTATATTTACATTTCGTAGAAAATTCTGATCACGAGACATAATCATATAGGCTACATCTTCTTTTCGGGATTTACTTCCAAATCTATTTCTTTTCAATAATTAGGCCTAGGTTAAATAATTTTCTAGGTCTATTTCCGTAGGCCTATATCTTCACCAGAACAAGTCACATAACATTAACATTATCTCTAGCATTACCACTTGGAATCAGTTTTATATTATTCGGTTGAATTAATAATCCTCAACAAAGTCATATTTGCAAACCTTGTCCCACAAGGAACTCCTTGCTTCAAGTAAAATTTTCGTGTTTTCTCTAATCGTTTGTGGATTTTTTCCTAACATAGTCACGTCATCCGCATAAACAAGGAGCTGATGTAACCCGTTCAATTTCAAACCCTCTCTGTTATCCTGGACTTTCCTAATGACATATTCTAGAGCGAAGTTAAAAAGTAAAGGTGATAGTGCATCTCCTTGCTTTAGCCCGCAGTGAATTGGAAAAGCATCTCACAAACTGGCCTATACGGACTCTGATGTACGTTTCACTGAGACACATTTTCATTAATCGAACTAGTTTCTTGGGAATACCAAATTCAATAAGAGTATTATGTATGAAACTTCTCTCTTAACGGAGTCATATACCTTTTTGAAATCTATGAATAATTGATGTACTATATCCTTATATTCCCATTTTTTCTTCAATATCTGTCGAATACAAAAAATCTGATTAATAGTCGATCTATTACGTCTTAAACCACACTAATGATCCCCAATAATTTCATCTAGGCCTACATATGGAATTAATCTTCTCATAAGAATATTGGACAAAATTTTGTACGACGTCAACAAAAGTGATATTCCTCGAAAGTTACTGCAGCTAGTCTTGTCCCCCTTTTTAAATATAGGTACAATTATGGACCCCTTCCATTGTTCTAGCAAAATTTCTTTTTCCCAAATAGTAAATACAAGCTTATAAATTTTACTAGATAATGCGCTTCCACCCTCATAACCTTATTTATTTGCTGTGGTCATGCCAGAGAATCAGTCTCATTCCGAGGCCGATTTTGACGTTTCGTAAAAAGCTGTTTTTTTACGGTGATGGGTTATTAGCCCTTCGCCCATGACTCAGGCTGGAGGACCACTCCTTATAGACTTATAGACTGTCCGCGACTGCTTGTTCAATATATTCGCGTTTAACCCATTTTAGAGACTTAAATTAAAACTGAGTTTCAGACTTTTAAAGAAAGGTAAACAATACTCTGATACAGTTTCCAACCTTTTCTGATTGACGACACACTTTACTGAACGCCAACGATATAGCGACACACTTTTTTGTTTTTATTAATAACAATATAATAACAACAACCAGTGATTTTCTTGTGGAGGAAAAGGTGGTGGATCTGTGTAGAATATTTTATAGCGGACGGGAAGATGATTACTGTTCACTGCACAGAAATTTTGTTGTTTTTATCATCCTTTTCGTGCAACTAAGACTTTCAAGGTCTAAGCGGAATGCAAAAGAAAATTAAATTAAAAACATAGTTATTCACATATATTTCCCTTGCATGATGAAAAATGCAAGAAGAAAGTGCCGGAACGCCGTTCCAGCGCGTTCCGCCAGAAAAAAAGCACTGATAACTTTTATGTAATGTCGGACATTCACTGTTGTAGATAGGTCGATGTTAACACGCAAAAAAAAAAAAAAAAAAAAAAAAAAAAGCAACTAGAGTGGAATTAGAATAAAAACAGACATGGTATATGTAAAAATTCCCACCCTATCTATGCTGGATGTCGGATAAAAAATTTTCATGATCGTTTTTGAAAACTCACCTATTTAAATTAATGTGAAGTCTGCGCTTGGTAGGTTGCCCAGAATTTCCCTATACGTGGCCTTATGATTCACAGGACACGTAAATCATCCTCAAGATGCAGCAGTCTGTTATTTTGTTTAGAGGTCACTATTTTCATGGTAGAAAATGCTAATTCACACAATTACGACATTGAAAACGGCAGTTATAAATGTCATTTTAGTTTATTCAGCACCATCGACTGATTTGGCAAAACATTCCCACATATAGTTAAGACACTTGGGATTTTGTTTATATTCGTCTTCACGCCACGTAAAACCATATTGCAAGTATTCGTTACTATATTTACGAAACGCAGTACATTTTTGTGAGCCCTGAAGGGAATTTTCGCGCATATTATTTGAATTAACACTGCTGTCTTCTAATTCTAACCCAGAGATTGATTTCGAATATTAAAAATTTGACCATGATAAAATCTAAATAAAGCACTTTTCATAAAATACTCGCACTATCACCCGCTCATAACTGAAACTGACCAATATGTTCTGACGATTCTAAACTCTAGGGTCTATTTATTAGTAAGTGAGAACAGTAAACAAATTACGAAGCATTGTTGCAGGTGTTCACGTTTCATTGGTAAAGTCTGTCTCAAAATGAAATGTACCATATCAAAGACTCCGTTGTAAAGAGACTTTCTGAATGGCATAACATTTATTTTCCATTTCCAAAATTTCGCGACATACTCCATGGGGCTGCGCGACACACCTGTTGGGAACCCTATAAGAGGATCACGAAGTAAATATACAGACGTGGACAAATTATTAGCAAAATTGAAGACTTTTACAATATATTTTTACAAAATATGATTCTTCAATTTAGACTACAGATGACATTTTTGCGTATTTCCAAATTATTAGCAAAATTGAAGATTTTTATTGCATATTTTTAGAAAATTTAACTCTTCAATTTGGACTACATTGGATATTTTTGCATATTTACAAATTATTAGCAAAACTGAAGATTTTTATTATATATTTTTACAAAATTCGATTCTTCAATTTGGAATACAGTTGAAATTTTGGATATTTTCAAATTATTAGCAAAACTGAAGATTTTTATTTTATAGTTTTACAAAATTTGACTCTTCAATTTAGACTGTAGTTGACATTTTTGCTAATTTATAAATTATTAGCAAAATTGAAGATTTTTATTATATATTTTTACAAAATTTAACTCTTCAATTTAAACTAAAGATGACATTTTTGCATATTTCTGTCTATTGTAATGATAGAAATATGCAAAATTATCAACCGTAATCTAAATTAAAAAGTCAAATTTTGTGAACAGATTTATCACAAAAATCGTCAATTTTGTTAATAATTTGTCCACGTCTGTATACAAATTAGGATTTTGGGGAACTATTCAAACTTTGAAAATCACTTTTCTCGAAAACAACTTTTCTAGAGTTAACGCACTTTACCCACCCTATTGTCAGGTTATCCTACAAAAGAATTTTATTTAACATAATTTGTAGAAACATAAATGTCATAAATAAGTGATCGTAAGTAAGGCTATGTATAGCCTAGTATTAACATGCGGTAGGTATGTATAGCCTACATTACTGTAGTGATTTACTCCCTGTATTACGTACACCCCTGTCTGAGGGATTTTCTTACACACAGCAACGTTCATCCACATCGCAGAGTTTGCAAAGTCCAATCTGACAGACAGCAGTTCGTAATTTTGCCCGTGTCCTTGGCATAGCTAGTATAGAGCAATATTGGATTTTCTAGCGTCTTAATGTGGCGAAGTATTGTTTCTTTTGAAGCACCAAGTTCTGACAACTACGAATACTTTTTTGTGGATTTTCTTCCAAAACTCGCGTGTATTCTCAATACTTTTTACCTTAGTTCTTTCAGGACAGCATTCTATTAACTATATCATTTTTAAAGCTGATAACATACATATCAATAATTTTAGAAATTTGACTAACGAAGCATTAACTTTAAATGTGAAATATGGACATGATTCACTTTTTTACTCATGGGCTCAATTGTTTTTATTCTAACTTATCTATACATATGAATGCTTTGTTAGGCAAGTTTGTAAATGATTAATATGTACGTTATCAGTAGACCCCGGATGTTTAGGCATTTATAACAGTTAAAATAGGCAGGAAAAAAAAAAGGCAATAAGGACATAAAAAAGGCACAATAATCTTTGAAAAAGGCATTATACATTTTAAAAAGGCTTAATATATTTTAGGAATAAATTTAAATTATATCAACATAACTCACATGTTTACTTCGTAGGTGACAAATGTTGACTTATAAGAGACTTTTTTTTTCGTGATTAACTGTCTTTCCGCAAACCTTACATAACAAAACTGTTCCATCGGTTGAAAACACATGGGCACCAAATTCACTAACGTAACCATGAAGTTTACTTTTCAATGGTTTACTGAATTTAGGCATTCTAGCCAATCGATCTTATTATCGCCGCGGTCTCATGCTTAACATTCGGCAGGTCTTTGAGCGGCCTCGTGAGTAACATTCGGCAGGTCTTTGAAATTTAATTGTACTATTGTTTTCAATTTCTTGTGTCGCCGCTCGAATCACTCTCCTCAATTTCAATGTTGCAACCAATAAGCTGCTTCCATTATAAAACGACACCTACTTGTCTAATCCACGTGGACTAA